>NW_026736253.1:0-77882 GCF_949786415.1 Peromyscus eremicus | reverse complement strand
CCATGTGATTCAACTCCATTTAGGACTGGGAAACAAACGCTAGCTCGCCTTACAAGAAACACATTCTGCTTTTGAGAAAAGAGCACTCTTCTATTCTACTGTGTTTCTTATAGGGCCAGAACAGTGAGCTTGGTCAGAACAAAAGAACTGTGCTTCATACAAATACGGCCATATCTAGATCAATTATGCTTAGGAAACTGAAAAGAACAGTAGATCCTCTTCAGTCCAATACAGTGTACATGCTGGGAACAGACGCCAGTGTTATTTGCCCTGTGAATGACAATGGGAGCACAATAGTGACTCTTCTTACCAGAAAACAACTCTTGCTCTTAGGACAAGAAACTGCATGTGATTCAAATCGTTTTAGGACTGGGAAACAAATGCTAGCTCGCTTTACACGAAACACACTCTGCTTTTGAGAAAAGAGCACTCTTCTACTCTACTGTGTTTCCTATGTGGTGTGAACAGTGAGCTTGCTCATAACAAAAGAACTGTGCTTCCTCCACACAGGGGCAATATCTAGTTCAACTCTGCTTAGGAAACTGACAAGAACAGTACCTCCGCTTCAGTCCAATACACTGTACTTGCTGGGAAGTGACGCCAGTGCTATTTGCACTGTGTATGGAAATGCGAGCGCAATAATATCTTTCCTTACCAGAAAACAACTCTTGCTCATAGGACCAAAAACTGCATGTGATTCAACTCCATTTAGGACTGGGAAACAAACGCTAGCTTGCCTTACCAGACACACACTCTGCTTTGAGAAAAGAGCACTCTTCTACTCTTCTGTGTTTCCCATAGGCCCAGAACAGTGAGCTTGCTCAGAACAAAAGAACTGTGCTTCATACAAATACGGCCATATCTAGTTCAATTATGCTTAGGAAACTGACAAGAACAGTAGATCCTCTTCAGTCCAATACATTGTACATGCTGGGAACAGACGCCAGTGTTATTTGCCCTGTGAATGACAATGGGAGCGCAATAGTGACTCTTCTTACCAGAAAACAACTCTTGCTCTTTGGACAAGAAACTGCATGTTATTCAACTCCATTTAGGACTGGGAAACAAATGCTTGCTCGCTTTACAAGAAACACACTCTTCTTTTGAGAAAAGAGCACTCTTCTACTCTACTGTGTTTCCTATGGGGTCTGAACAGTGAGCTTGCTCAGAACAAAAGAACAGTGCTTCCTACACACAGGGGCCATATCTAGTTCAACTCTGCTTAGGAAACTGACAAGAACAGTAGCTCTGCTTCAGTCCAATACACTGTAGTTGCTGGGAACAGACGCGAGTGCTATTTGCACTGTGTATGGCAATGGGAGAGCAAGAGTGACTTTCCTTACCAGAAAACAACTCTTGCTCATAGGACCAAAAACTGCATGTGATTCAACTCCATTTAGGACTTGGAAACAAACGCTAGCTCGCCTTACAAGAAACATACTCTGCTTTTGAGAAAAGAGCACTCTTCTACTTTACTGTTTTTCCTATAGGGCCAGAACAGTGAGTTTGCTCAGAACAAAAGAACTGTGAATCCTACAAATACGGCCATATCTAGTTCAATTCTGCTTAGGAAAATGACAAGAACAGTAGATCCTCTTCAGTCCAATACACTGTACATGCTGGGAACAGACGCCAGTGCTATTTGCCCTGTGTATGACAATGGGAGCACAATAGTGACTCTTCTTACCAGAAAACAACTCTTGCTCGTAGGACAAGAAACTGCATGTGATTCAACTCCATTTAGGACTGGGAAACAAACGCTAGCTCGCCTTACAAGAAACACACTCTGCTTTTGAGAAAAGAGCACTCTTCTACTCTGCTGTGCTTCCTATGGGGCCAGAACAGTGAGCTTGCTCAGAACAACAGAACTGTGCTTACTCCACACACGGGCCATATCTAGTTCAACTCTGCTTAGGAAACTGACAAGAACAGTAGCTCCGCTTCAGTCCAATACACTGTACGTGCAGGGAACAGACGCCAGTGCTATTTGTCCTCTGTATGACAATGGGAGCACAATAGTGACTCTTCTTATCAGAAAACACCTCTGGCTCATAGGACCAGAAACTGCATGGGATTCAAGTCCATTTCTGACTGGGAAACAAACACTAGCTCGCCTTACAAGAAACACACTCTGCTTTTGAGAAAAGAGCACTCTTCTACTCTACTGTATTTCCTATGTGGTCCGAACAGTGAGCTTTCTCAGAACAAAGAACTGTGCTTCCTACACACAGGGGCCATATCTAGTTCAACTCTGCTTAGGAAACTGACAAGAACAGTAGCTCTGCTTCAGTCCAATACACTGTACTTGCTGGGAACAGACGCGAGTGCTATTTGCACTGTGTATGGCAATGGGAGCACAAGAGTGACTTTCCTTACCAGAAAACAACTCTTGCTCTTAGGACAAGAAACTGCATGTGATTCAAATCGTTTTAGGACTGGGAAACAAATGCTAGCTCGCTTTACAAGAAACACACTCTGCTTTTGAGAAAAGAGCACTCTTCTACTCTACTGTGTTTCCTATGTGGTGTGAACAGTGAGCTTGCTCAGAACAAAAGAACTGTGCTTCCTCCACACAGGGGCAATATCTAGTTCAACTCTGCTTAGGAAACTGACAAGAACAGTAGCTCCGCTTCAGTCCAATACACTGTACTTGCTGGGAAGTGACGCCAGTGCTATTTGCACTGTGTATGGAAATGCGAGCGCAATAATGACTTTGCTTACCAGAAAACAACTCTTGCTCATAGGACCAAAAACTGCATGTGATTCAACTCCATTTAGGACTGGGAAACAAACGCTAGCTCGCCTTACAAGAAACACACTCTGCTTTTGAGTAAAGAGCACTCTTCTACTCTACTGTGTTTCCCATAGGCCCAGAACAGTGAGCTTGCTCAGAACAAAGAACTGTGCTTCATACAAATACGGCCATATCGAGTTCAATTCTGCTTAGGAAACTGACAAGAACAGTAGATACTCTTCAGTCCAATACATTGTACATGCTGGGAACAGACGCCAGTGTTATTTGCCCTGTGAATGACAATGGGAGCGCAATAGTGACTCTTCTTGCCAGAAAACAACTCTTGCTCTTTGGACAAGAAACTGCATGTTATTCAACTCCATTTAGGACTGGGAAACAAATGCTAGCTCGCTTTACAAGAAACACACTCTTCTTTTGAGAAAAGAACACTCTTCTACTCTACTGTGTTTCCTATGGGGTCTGAACAGTGAGCTTGCTCAGAACAAAAGAACAGTGCTTCCTACACACAGGGGCCATATCTAGTTCAACTCTGCTTAGAAAACTGACAAGAACAGTAGCTCCGCTTCAGTCCAATACACTGTAATTGCTGGGAACAGACGCCAGTGCTATTTGCACTGTGTATGGCAATGGGAGAGCAAGAGTGACTTTCCTTACCAGAAAACAACTCTTGCTCATAGGACCAAAAACTGCATGTGATTCAACTCCATTTAGGACTGGGAAACAATCGCTAGCTCGCCTTACAAGAAACACACTCTGCTTTTGAGAAAAGAGCACTCTTCTACTCTACTGTTTTTCCTATAGGGCCAGAACAGTGAGTTTGCTCAGAACAAAAGAACTGTGATTCCTACAAATACGGCCATATCTAGTTCAGTTCTGCTTAGGAAACTGACAAGAACAGTAGATCCTCTTCAGTCCAATACACTGTACATGCTGGGAACAGACGCCAGTGCTATTTGCCCTGTGTATGACAATGGGAGCACAATAGTGACTCTTCTTACCAGAA
This sequence comes from Peromyscus eremicus, assembly GCF_949786415.1. NCBI lineage: Eukaryota > Metazoa > Chordata > Mammalia > Rodentia > Cricetidae > Peromyscus > Peromyscus eremicus. Next base: position 74,124 of record NW_026736253.1, on the reverse strand, counting down.
AACAACTCTTGCTCGTAGGACAAGAAACTGCATGTGATTCAACTCCATTTAGGACTGGAAAACAAACGCTAGCTCGCCTTACAAGAAACACACTCTGCTTTTGAGAAAAGAGCACTCTTCTACTCTGCTGTGTATCCTATGGGGTCCGAACAGTGAGCTTGCTCAGAACAACAGAACTGTGCTTCCTCCACACACGGGCCATATCTAGTTCAACTCTGCTTAGGAAACTGACAAGAACAGTACCTCCGCTTCAGTCCAATACACTGTACGTGCAGGGAACAGACGCCAGTGCTATTTGTCCTCTGTATGACAATGGGAGCACAATAGTGACTCTTCTTATCAGAAAACACCTCTGGCTCATAGGACCAGAAACTGCATGGGATTCAACTCCATTTCTGACTGGGAAACAAACACTAGCTCGCCTTACAAGAAACACACTCTGCTTTTGAGAAAAGAGCACTCTTCTACTCTACTGTATTTCCTATGTGGTCCGAACAGTGAGCTTGCTCAGAACAAAAGAACTGTGCTTCCTACACACAGGAGCCATATCTAGTTCAACTCTGCTGAGGAAACTGACAAGAACAGTAGCTCCGCTTCAGTCCAATACACTGTACTTGCTGGGAACAGACGCGAGTGCTATTTGCACTGTGTAGGGCAATGGGAGCACAAGAGTGACTTTCCTTACCAGAAAACAACTCTTGCTCATAGGACCAAAAACTGCATGTGATTCAACTCCATTTAGGACTGGGAAACAAACGCTAGATCGCCTTACAAGAAACTCACTCTGCTTTTGAGAAAAGAGCACTCTTCTACTCTACTGTTTTTCCTATAGGGCCAGAACAGTGAGTTTGCTCAGAACAAAAGAACTGTGATTCCTACAAATACGGCCATATCTAGTTCAATTCTGCTTAGGAAACTGACAAGAACAGTAGTTCCTCTTCAGTCCAATACACTGTACATGCTGGGAACAGACGCCAGTGCTATTTGCCCTGTGTATGACAATGGGAGCACAATAGTGACTCTTCTTACCAGAAAACAACTCTTGCTTGTAGGACAAGAAACTGCATGTGATTCAACTCCATTTAGGACTGGGAAACAAACGCTAGCTCGCCTTACAAGAAACACACTCTGCTTTTGAGAAAAGAGCACTCTTCTACTCTACTGTGTATCCTAGGGGGTCCAAACAGTGAGCTTGCTCAGAACAACAGAACTGTGCTTCCTCCACACACGGGCCATATCTAGTTCAACTCTGCTTAGGAAACTGACATGAACAGTAGCTCCACTTCAGTCCAATACACTGCACATGCAGGGAACAGACGCCAGTGCTATTTGTCCTCTGTATGACAATGGGAGCGCAATAGTGACTCTTCTTATCAGAAAACACCTCTTGCTCGTAGGACCAGAAACAGCATGGGATTCAACTCCATTTCTGACTGGGAAACAAACACTTGCTCGCCTTACAAGAAACACACTCTGCTTTTGAGAAAAGAGCACTCTTCTACTCTACTGTATTTCCTATGTGGTCCGAACAGTGAGCTTGCTCAGAACAAAAGAACTGTGCTTCCTACACACAGGGGCCATATCTAGTTCAACTCTGCTTAGGAAACTGACAAGAACAGTAGCTCTGCTTCAGTCCAATACACTGTACTTGCTGGGAACAGACGCGAGTGCTATTTGCACTGTATATGGCAATGGGAGCGCAAGAGTGACTTTCCTTACCAGAAAACAACTCTTGCTCATAGGACCAAAACCTGCATGTGATTCAACTCCATTTAGGACTGGGAAACAAACGCTAGCTCGCCTTACAAGAAACACACTCTGCTTTTGAGAAAAGAGCACTCTTCTACTCTACTGTGTTTCCTATAGGGCCAGAACAGTGAGCTTGGTCAGAACAAAAGAACTGTGCTTCATACAAATACGGCCATATCTAGTTCAATTATGCTTAGGAAACTGAAAAGAACAGTAGATCCTCTTCAGTCCAATACAGTGTACATGCTGGGAACAGACGCCAGTGTTATTTGCCCTGAGAATGACAATGGGAGCACAATAGTGACTCTTCTTACCAGAAAACAACTCTTGCTCTTAGGACAAGAAACTGCATGTGATTCAACTCCATTTAGGACTGTGAAACAAATGCTAGCTCGCTTTACAAGAAACACACTCTGCTTTTGAGAAAAGAGCACTCTTCTACTGTACTGTGTTTCCTATGGGGTCTGAACAGTGAGCTTGCTCAGAACAAAAGAACTGTGCTTCCTACACACAGGGGCAATTTCTAGTTCAACTCTGCTTAGAAAACTGACAAGAACAGTAGCTCCGCTTCAGTCCAATACACTGTACTTGCTGGGAACAGACGCCAGTGCTATTTGCACTGTGTATGGAAATGCGAGCGCAATAATGACTTTCCTTACCAGAAAACAACTCTTGCTCATAGGACCAAAAACTGCATGTGATTCAACTCCATTTAGGACTGGGAAACAAACGCTAGCTCGCCTTACAAGAAACACACTCTGCTTTTGAGAAAAGAGCACTCATCTACTCTACTGTTTTTCCTATAGGGCCAGAACAGTGAGTTTGCTCAGAACAAAAGAACTGTGATTCCTACAAATACGGACATATCTAGTTCACTTCTGCTTAGGAAACTGACAGGAACAGTAGATCCTCTTCAGTCCAATACACTGTACATGCTGAGAACAGACGCCAGTGCTATTTGCCCTGTGTATGACAATGGGAGCACTATAGTGACTCTTCTTACCAGAAAACAACTCTTGCTCGTAGGACAAGAAACTGCATGTGATTCAACTCCATTTAGGACTGGGAAACAAACGCTAGCTCGCCTTACAAGAAACACACTCTGCTTTTGAGAAAAGAGCACTCTTCTACTCTGCTGTGTATCCTATGGGGTCCGAACAGTGAGCTTTCTCAGAACAACAGAACTGTGCTTCCTCCACACACGGGCCATATCTAGTTCAACTCTGCTTAGGAAACTGACAAGAACAGTAGCTCCGCTTCAGTCGAATACACTGTACGTGCAGGGAACAGTCGCCAGTGCTATTTGTCCTCTGTATGACAATGGGAGCACAATAGTGACTCTTCTTATCAGAAAACACCTCTGGCTCATAGGACCAGAAACTGCATGGGATTCAACTCCATTTCTGACTGGGAAACAAACACTAGCTCGCCTTACAAGAAACACACTCTGCTTTTGAGAAAAGAGCACTCTTCTACTCTACTGTGTTTCCTATGGGGTCTGAACAGTGAGCTTGCTCAGAACAAAAGAACAGTGCTTCCTACACACAGGGGCCATATCTAGTTCAACTCTGCTTAGAAAACTGACAAGAACAGTAGCTCCGCTTCAGTCCAATACACTGTAATTGCTGGGAACAGACGCGAGTGCTATTTGCACTGTGTATGGCAATGGGAGCGCAAGAGTGACTTTCCTTACCAGAAAACAACTCTTGCTCATAGGACCAAAAACTGCATGTGATTCAACTCCATTTAGGACTGGGAAACAAACGCTAGCTCGCCTTACAAGAAACACACTCTGCTTTTGAGAAAAGAGCACTCTTCTACTCTACTGTTTTTCCTATAGGGCCAGAACAGTGAGTTTGCTCAGAACAAAAGAACTGTGATTCCTACAAATACGGCCATATCTAGTTCAATTCTGCTTAGGAAACTGACAAGAACAGTAGTTCCTCTTCAGTCCAATACACTGTACATGCTGGGAACAGACGCCAGTGCTATTTGTCCTCTGTATGACAATGGGAGCGCAATAGTGACTCTTCTTATCAGAAAACACCTCTTGCTCGTAGGACCAGAAACTGCATGGGATTCAACTCCATTTCTGACTGGGAAAAAAACACTAGCTCGCCTTACAAGAAACACACTCTGCTTTTGAGAAAAGAGCACTCTTCTACTCTACTGTATTTCCTTTGTGGTCTGAACAGTGAGCTTGCTCAGAACAAAAGAACTGTGCTTCCTACACACAGGGGCCATATCTAGTTCAACTCTGCTTAGGAAACTGAAAAGAACAGTAGCTCTGCTTCAGTCCAATACACTGTACTTGCTGGGAACAGACGCGAGTGCTGTTTGCACTGTGTATGGCAATAGGAGCGCAAGAGTGACTTTCCTTACCAGAAAACAACTCTTGCTCATAGGACCAAAACCTGCATGTGATTCAACTCCATTTAGGACTGGGAAACAAACGTTCGCTCGCCTTACAAGAAACACACTCTGCTTTTGAGAAAAGAGCACTCTTCTACTCTACTGTGTTTCCTATAGGGCCAGAACAGTGAGCTTGGTCAGAACAAAATAACTGTGCTTCATACAAATACGGCCATATCTAGTTCAATTATGCTTAGGAACCTGAAAAGAACAGTATGTCCGCTTCAGTCCAATACAGTGTACATGCTGGGAACAGATGCCAGTGTTATTTGCCCTGTGAATGACAATGGGAGCACAAGAGTGACTCTTCTTACCAGAAAACAACTCTTGCTCTTAGGACAAGAAACTGCATGTGATTCAACTCCATTTAGGACTGGGAAACAAATGCTAGCCCGCTTTACAAGAAACACACTCTGCTTTTGAGAAAGGAGCACTCTTCTACTCTACTGTGTTTCCTATGTGGTGTGAACAGTGAGCTTGCTCAGAACAAAAGAACTGTGCTTCCTCCACACAGGGGCAATATCTAGTTCAACTCTGCTTAGGAAACTGACAAGAACAGTAGCTCCGCTTCAGTCCAATACACTGTACTTGCTGGGAAGTGACGCCAGTGCTATTTGCACTGTGTATGGAAATGCGAGCGCAATAATGACTTTGCTTACCAGAAAACAACTCTTGCTCATAGGACCAAAAACTGCATGTGATTCAACTCCATTTAGGACTGGGAAACAAACGCTAGCTCGCCTTACAAGAAACACACTCTGCTTTTGAGTAAAGAGCACTCTTCTACTCTACTGTGTTTCCCATAGGCCCAGAACAGTGAGCTTGCTCAGAACAAAAGAACTGTGCTTCATACAAATACGGCCATATCGAGTTCAATTCTGCTTAGGAAACTGACAAGAACAGTAGATACTCTTCAGTCCAATACATTGCACATGCTGGGAACAGACGCCAGTGTTATTTGCCCTGTGAATGACAATGGGAGCGCAATAGTGACTCTTCTTGCCAGAAAACAACTCTTGCTCTTTGGACAAGAAACTGCATGTTATTCAACTCCATTTAGGACTGGGAAACAAATGCTAGCTCGCTTTACAAGAAACACACTCTTCTTTTGAGAAAAGAACACTCTTCTACTCTACTGTGTTTCCTATGGGGTCTGAACAGGGAGCTTGCTCAGAACAAAAGAACAGTGCTTCCTACACACAGGGGCCATATCTAGTTCAACTCTGCTTAGAAAACTGACAAGAACAGTAGCTCCGCTTCAGTCCAATACACTGTAATTGCTGGGAACAGACGCCAGTGCTATTTGCACTGTGTATGGCAATGGGAGAGCAAGAGTGACTTTCCTTACCAGAAAACAACTCTTGCTCATAGGACCAAAAACTGCATGTGATTCAACTCCATTTAGGACTGGGAAACAATCGCTAGCTCGCCTTACAAGAAACACACTCTGCTTTTGAGAAAAGAGCACTCTTCTACTCTACTGTTTTTCCTATAGGGCCAGAACAGTGAGTTTGCTCAGAACAAAAGAACTGTGATTCCTACAAATACGGCCATATCTAGTTCAGTTCTGCTTAGGAAACTGACAAGAACAGTAGATCCTCTTCAGTCCAATACACTGTACATGCTGGGAACAGACGCCAGTGCTATTTGCCCTGTGTATGACAATGGGAGCACAATAGTGACTCTTCTTACCAGAAAACAACTCTTGCTCGTAGGACAAGAAACTGCATGTGATTCAACTCCATTTAGGACTGGAAAACAAACGCTAGCTCGCCTTACAAGAAACACACTCTGCTTTTGAGAAAAGAGCACTCTTCTACTCTGCTGTGTATCCTATGGGGTCCGAACAGTGAGCTTGCTCAGAACAACAGAACTGTGCTTCCTCCACACACGGGCCATATCTAGTTCAACTCTGCTTAGGAAACTGACAAGAACAGTAGCTCCGCTTCAGTCCAATACACTGTACGTGCAGGGAACAGACGCCAGTGCTATTTGTCCTCTGTATGACAATGGGAGCACAATAGTGACTCTTCTTATCAGAAAACACCTCTGGCTCATAGGACCAGAAACTGCATGGGATTCAACTCCATTTCTGACTGGGAAACAAACACTAGCTCGCCTTACAAGAAACACACTCTGCTTTTGAGAAAAGAGCACTCTTCTACTCTACTGTATTTCCTATGTGGTCCGAACAGTGAGCTTGCTCAGAACAAAAGAACTGTGCTTCCTACACACAGGAGCCATATCTAGTTCAACTCTGCTTAGGAAACTGACAAGAACAGTAGCTCCGCTTCAGTCCAATACACTGTACTTGCTGGGAACAGACGCGAGTGCTATTTGCACTGTGTAGGGCAATGGGAGAGCAAGAGTGACTTTCCTTACCAGAAAACAACTCTTGCTCATAGGACCAAAAACTGCATGTGATTCAACTCCATTTAGGACTGGGAAACAAACGCTAGCTCGCCTTACAAGAAACTCACTCTGCTTTTGAGAAAAGAGCACTCTTCTACTCTACTGTTTTTCCTATAGGGCCAGAACAGTGAGTTTGCTCAGAACAAAAGAACTGTGATTCCTACAAATACGGCCATATCTAGTTCAATTCTGCTTAGGAAACTGACAAGAACAGTAGTTCCTCTTCAGTCCAATACACTGTACATGCTGGGAACAGACGCCAGTGCTATTTGCCCTGTGTATGACACTGGGAGCACAATAGTGACTCTTCTTACCAGAAAACAACTCTTGCTTGTAGGACAAGAAACTGCATGTGATTCAACTCCATTTAGGACTGGGAAACAAACGCTAGCTCGCCTTACAAGAAACACACTCTGCTTTTGAGAAAAGAGCACTCTTCTACTCTACTGTGTATCCTAGGGGGTCCAAACAGTGAGCTTGCTCAGAACAACAGAACTGTGCTTCCTCCACACACGGGCCATATCTAGTTCAACTCTGCTTAGGAAACTGACATGAACAGTAGCTCCACTTCAGTCCAATACACTGTACATGCAGGGAACAGACGCCAGTGCTATTTGTCCTCTGTATGACAATGGGAGCGCAATAGTGACTCTTCTTATCAGAAAACACCTCTTGCTCGTAGGACCAGAAACAGCATGGGATTCAACTCCATTTCTGACTGGGAAACAAACACTTGCTCGCCTTACAAGAAACACACTCTGCTTTTGAGAAAAGAGCACTCTTCTACTCTACTGTATTTCCTATGTGGTCCGAACAGTGAGCTTGCTCAGAACAAAAGAACTGTGCTTCCTACACACAGGGGCCATATCTAGTTCAACTCTGCTTAGGAAACTGACAAGAACAGTAGCTCTGCTTCAGTCCAATACACTGTACTTGCTGGGAACAGACGCGAGTGCTATTTGCACTGTATATGGCAATGGGAGCGCAAGAGTGACTTTCCTTACCAGAAAACAACTCTTGCTCATAGGACCAAAACCTGCATGTGATTCAACTCCATTTAGGACTGGGAAACAAACGCTAGCTCGCCTTACAAGAAACACACTCTGCTTTTGAGAAAAGAGCACTCTTCTACTCTACTGTGTTTCCTATAGGGCCAGAACAGTGAGCTTGGTCAGAACAAAAGAACTGTGCTTCATACAAATACGGCCATATCTAGTTCAATTATGCTTAGGAAACTGAAAAGAACAGTAGATCCTCTTCAGTCCAATACAGTGTACATGCTGGGAACAGACGCCAGTGTTATTTGCCCTGAGAATGACAATGGGAGCACAATAGTGACTCTTCTTACCAGAAAACAACTCTTGCTCTTAGGACAAGAAACTGCATGTGATTCAACTCCATTTAGGACTGTGAAACAAATGCTAGCTCGCTTTACAAGAAACACACTCTGCTTTTGAGAAAAGAGCACTCTTCTACTGTACTGTGTTTCCTATGGGGTCTGAACAGTGAGCTTGCTCAGAACAAAAGAACTGTGCTTCCTACACACAGGGGCAATTTCTAGTTCAACTCTGCTTAGAAAACTGACAAGAACAGTAGCTCCGCTTCAGTCCAATACACTGTACTTGCTGGGAACAGACGCCAGTGCTATTTGCACTGTGTATGGAAATGCGAGCGCAATAATGACTTTCCTTACCAGAAAACAACTCTTGCTCATAGGACCAAAAACTGCATGTGATTCAACTCCATTTAGGACTGGGAAACAAACGCTAGCTCGCCTTACAAGAAACACACTCTGCTTTTGAGAAAAGAGCACTCTTCTACTCTACTGTTTTTCCTATAGGGCCAGAACAGTGAGTTTGCTCAGAACAAAAGAACTGTGATTCCTACAAATACGGACATATCTAGTTCACTTCTGCTTAGGAAACTGACAGGAACAGTAGATCCTCTTCAGTCCAATACACTGTACATGCTGGGAACAGACGCCAGTGCTATTTGCCCTGTGTATGACAATGGGAGCACTATAGTGACTCTTCTTACCAGAAAACAACTCTTGCTCGTAGGACAAGAAACTGCATGTGATTCAACTCCATTTAGGACTGTGAAACAAATGCTAGCTCGCTTTACAAGAAACACACTCTGCTTTTGAGAAAAGAGCACTCTTCTACTCTACTGTATTTCCTATGTGGTCCGAACAGTGAGCTTGCTCAGAACAAAAGAACTGTGCTTCCTACACACAGGAGCCATATCTAGTTCAACTCTGCTGAGGAAACTGACAAGAACAGTAGCTCTGCTTCAGTCCAATACGCTGTACTTGCTGGGAACAGACGCGAGTGCTATTTGCCCTGTGTAGGGCAATGGGAGCGCAAGAGTGACTTTCCTTACCAGAAAACAACTCTTGCTCATAGGACCAAAAACTGCATGTGATTCAACTCCATTTAGGACTGGGAAACAAACGCTAGATCGCCTTACAAGAAACTCACTCTGCTTTTGAGAAAAGAGCACTCTTCTACTCTACTGTTTTTCCTATAGGGCCAGAACAGTGAGTTTGCTCAGAACAAAAGAACTGTGATTCCTACAAATACGGCCATATCTAGTTCAATTCTGCTTAGGAAACTGACAAGAACAGTAGTTCCTCTTCAGTCCAATACACTGTACATGCTGGGAACAGACGCCAGTGCTATTTGCCCTGTGTATGACAATGGGAGCACAATAGTTACTCTTCTTACCAGAAAACAACTCTTGCTTGTAGGACAAGAAACTGCATGTGATTCAACTCCATTTAGGACTGGGAAACAAACGCTAGCTCGCCTTACAAGAAACACACTCTGCTTTTGAGAAAAGAGCACTCTTCTACTCTACTGTGTATCCTAGGGGGTCCAAACAGTGAGCTTGCTCAGAACAACAGAACTGTGCTTCCTCCACACACGGGCCATATCTAGTTCAACTCTGCTTAGGAAACTGACATGAACAGTAGCTCCACTTCAGTCCAATACACTGTACATGCAGGGAACAGACGCCAGTGCTATTTGTCCTCTGTATGACAATGGGAGCGCAATAGTGACTCTTCTTATCAGAAAACACCTCTTGCTCGTAGGACCAGAAACAGCATGGATTCAACTCCATTTCTGACTGGGAAACAAACACTTGCTCGCCTTACAAGAAACACACTCTGCTTTTGAGAAAAGAGCACTCTTCTACTCTACTGTATTTCCTATGTGGTCCGAACAGTGAGCTTGCTCAGAACAAAAGAACTGTGCTTCCTACACACAGGGGCCATATCTAGTTCAACTCTGCTTAGGAAACTGACAAGAACAGTAGCTCTGCTTCAGTCCAATACACTGTACTTGCTGGGAACAGACGCGAGTGCTATTTGCACTGTATATGGCAATGGGAGCGCAAGAGTGACTTTCCTTACCAGAAAACAACTCTTGCTCATAGGACCAAAACCTGCATGTGATTCAACTCCATTTAGGACTGGGAAACAAACGCTAGCTCGCCTTACAAGAAACACACTCTGCTTTTGAGAAAAGAGCACTCTTCTACTCTACTGTGTTTCCTATAGGGCCAGAACAGTGAGCTTGGTCAGAACAAAAGAACTGTGCTTCATACAAATACGGCCATATCTAGTTCAATTATGCTTAGGAAACTGAAAAGAACAGTAGATCCTCTTCAGTCCAATACAGTGTACATGCTGGGAACAGACGCCAGTGTTATTTGCCCTGAGAATGACAATGGGAGCACAATAGTGACTCTTCTTACCAGAAAACAACTCTTGCTCTTAGGACAAGAAACTGCATGTGATTCAACTCCATTTAGGACTGTGAAACAAATGCTAGCTCGCTTTACAAGAAACACACTCTGCTTTTGAGAAAAGAGCACTCTTCTACTGTACTGTGTTTCCTATGGGGTCTGAACAGTGAGCTTGCTCAGAACAAAAGAACTGTGCTTCCTACACACAGGGGCAATTTCTAGTTCAACTCTGCTTAGAAAACTGACAAGAACAGTAGCTCCGCTTCAGTCCAATACACTGTACTTGCTGGGAACAGACGCCAGTGCTATTTGCACTGTGTATGGAAATGCGAGCGCAATAATGACTTTCCTTACCAGAAAACAACTCTTGCTCATAGGACCAAAAACTGCATGTGATTCAACTCCATTTAGGACTGGGAAACAAACGCTAGCTCGCCTTACAAGAAACACACTCTGCTTTTGAGAAAAGAGCACTCTTCTACTCTACTGTTTTTCCTATAGGGCCAGAACAGTGAGTTTGCTCAGAACAAAAGAACTGTGATTCCTACAAATACGGACATATCTAGTTCACTTCTGCTTAGGAAACTGACAGGAACTGTAGATCCTCTTCAGTCCAATACACTGTACATGCTGGGAACAGACGCCAGTACTATTTGCCCTGTGTATGACAATGGGAGCACTATAGTGACTCTTCTTACCAGAAAACAACTCTTGCTCGTAGGACAAGAAACTGCATGTGATTCAACTCCATTTAGGACTGGGAAACAAACGCTAGCTCGCCTTACAAGAAACACACTCTGCTTTTGAGAAAAGAGCACTCTTCTACTCTGCTGTGTATCCTATGGGGTCCGAACAGTGAGCTTTCTCAGAACAACAGAACTGTGCTTCCTCCACACACGGGCCATATCTAGTTCAACTCTGCTTAGGAAACTGACAAGAACAGTAGCTCCGCTTCAGTCCAATACACTGTACGTGCAGGGAACAGTCGCCAGTGCTATTTGTCCTCTGTATGACAATGGGAGCACAATAGTGACTCTTCTTATCAGAAAACACCTCTGGCTCATAGGACCAGAAACTGCATGGGATTCAACTCCATTTCTGACTGGGAAACAAACACTAGCTCGCCTTACAAGAAACACACTCTGCTTTTGAGAAAAGAGCACTCTTCTACTCTACTGTGTTTCCTATGGGGTCTTAACAGTGAGCTTGCTCAGAACAAAAGAACAGTGCTTCCTACACACAGGGGCCATATCTAGTTCAACTCTGCTTAGAAAACTGACAAGAACAGTAGCTCCGCTTCAGTCCAATACACTGTAATTGCTGGGAACAGACGCGAGTGCTATTTGCACTGTGTATGGCAATGGGAGCACAAGAGTGACTTTCCTTACCAGAAAACAACTCTTGCTCATAGGACCAAAAACTGCATGTGATTCAACTCCATTTAGGACTCGGAAACAAACGCTAGCTCGCCTTACATGAAACACACTCTGCTTTTGAGAAAAGAGCACTCTTCTACTCTACTGTTTTTCCTATAGGGCCAGAACAGTGAGTTTGCTCAGAACAAAAGAACTGTGATTCCTACAAATACGGCCATATCTAGTTCAATTCTGCTTAGGAAACTGACAAGAACAGTAGTTCCTCTTCAGTCCAATACACTGTACATGCTGGGAACAGACGCCAGTGCTATTTGTCCTCTGTATGACAATGGGAGCGCAATAGTGACTCTTCTTATCAGAAAACACCTCTTGCTCGTAGGACCAGAAACTGCATGGGATTCAACTCCATTTCTGACTGGGAAAAAAACACTAGCTCGCCTTACAAGAAACACACTCTGCTTTTGAGAAAAGAGCACTCTTCTACTCTACTGTATTTCCTTTGTGGTCCGAACAGTGAGCTTGCTCAGAACAAAAGAACTGTGCTTCCTACACACAGGGGCCATATCTAGTTCAACTCTGCTTAGGAAACTGAAAAGAACAGTAGCTCTGCTTCAGTCCAATACACTGTACTTGCTGGGAACAGACGCGAGTGCTATTTGCACTGTGTATGGCAATAGAAGCGCAAGAGTGACTTTCCTTACCAGAAAACAACTCTTGCTCATAGGACCAAAACCTGCATGTGATTCAACTCCATTTAGGACTGGGAAACAAACGTTAGCTCGCCTTACAAGAAACACACTCTGCTTTTGAGAAAAGAGCACTCTTCTACTCTACTGTGTTTCCTATAGGGCCAGAACAGTGAGCTTGGTCAGAACAAAAGAACTGTGCTTCATACAAATACGGCCATATCTAGTTCAATTATGCTTAGGAACCTGAAAAGAACAGTATGTCCTCTTCAGTCCAATACAGTGTACATGCTGGGAACAGATGCCAGTGTTATTTGCCCTGTGAATGACAATGGGAGCACAAGAGTGACTCTTCTTACCAGAAAACAACTCTTGCTCTTAGGACAAGAAACTGCATGTGATTCAACTCCATTTAGGACTGGGAAACAAATGCTAGCCCGCTTTACAAGAAACACACTCTGCTTTTGAGAAAAGAGCACTCTTCTACTCTACTGTGTTTCCTATGGGGTCTGATCAGTGAGCTTGCTCAGAACAAAAGAACTGTGCTTCCTACACACAGGGGCAATATCTAGTTCAACTCTGCTTAGGAAACTGACAAGAACAGTAGCTCTGCTTCAGTCCAATACACTGTAATTGCTGGGAACAGACGCGAGTGCTATCTGCACTGTGTATGGCAATGGGAGCACAAGAGTGACTTTCCTTACCAGAAAACAACTCTTGCTCATAGGACCAAAAACTGCATGTGATTCAACTCCCTTTAGGACTGGGAAACAAACGCTAGCTCGCCTTACAAGAAACACACTCTGCTTTAGAAAAGAGCACTCTTCTACTCTACTGTTTTTCCTATAGGGCCAGAACAGTGAGTTTGCTCAGAACAAAAGAACTGTGATTCCTACAAATACGGCCATATCTAGTTCAATTCTGCTTAGGAAACTGACAAGAACAGTAGTTCCTCTTCAGTCCAATACACTGTACATGCTGGGAACAGACGCCAGTGCTATTTGCCCTGTGTATGACAATGGGAGCACAATAGTGACTCTTCTTACCAGAAAACAACTCTTGCTTGTAGGACAAGAAACTGCATGTGATTCAACTCCATTTAGGACTGGGAAACAAACGCTAGCTCGCCTTACAAGAAACACACTCTGCTTTTGAGAAAAGAGCACTCTTCTACTCTACTGTGTATCCTAGGGGTTCCAAACAGTGAGCTTGCTCAGAACAACAGAACTGTGCTTCCTCCACACACGGGCCATATCTAGTTCAGCTCTGCTTAGGAAACTGACATGAACAGTAGCTCCACTTCAGTCCAATACACTGTACATGCAGAGAACAGACGCCAGTGCTTTTTGTCCTCTGTATGACAATGGGAGCGCAATAGTGACTCTTCTTATCAGAAAACACCTCTTGCTCGTAGGACCAGAAACTGCATGGGATTCAACTCCATTTCTGACTGGGAAACAAACACTAGCTCGCCTTACAAGAAACACACTCTGCTTTTGAGAAAAGAGCACTCTTCTACTCTACTGTATTTCCTATGTGGTCCGAACAGTGAGCTTGCTCAGAACAAAAGAACTGTGCTTCCTACACACAGGGTCCATATCTAGTTCAACTCTGCTTAGGAAACTGACAAGAACAGTAGCTCCGCTTCAGTCCAATACACTGTACTTGCTGGGAACAGACGCGAGTGCTATTTGCACTGTGTATGGCAATGGGAGCGCAAGAGTGACTTTCCTTAGCAGAAAACAACTCTTGCTCATAGGACCAAAAACTGCATGTGATTCAACTCCATTTAGGACTGGGAAACAAACGCTAGCTCGCCTTACAAGAAACACACACTGCTTTTGAGAAAAGAGCACTCTTCTACTCTACTGTGTTTCCCATAGGGCCAGAACAGTGAGCTTGGTCAGAACAAAAGAACTGTGCTTCATACAAATACGGCCATATCTAGTTCAATTATGCTTAGGAAACTGAAAAGAACAGTAGATCCACTTCAGTCCAATACATTGTACATGCTGGGAACAGACGCCAGTGTTATTTGCCCTGTGAATGATAATGGGAGCACAATAGTGACTCTTCTTACCAGAAAACAACTCTTGCTCTTAGGACAAGAAACTGCATGTGATTCAACTCCATTTTGGACTGTGAAACAAATGCTAGCTCGCTTTACAAGAAACACACTCTGCTTTTGAGAAAAGAGCACTCTTCTACTCTACTGTGTTTCCTATGTGGTCTGAACAGTGAGCTTGCTCAGAACAAAAGAACTGTGCTTCCTACACACAGGGGCAATATCTAGTTCAACTCTGCTTAGGAAACTGACAAGAACAGTAGCTCCGCTTCAGTCCAATACACTGTACTTCCTGGGAACAGACGCCAGTGCTATTTGCACTGTGTATGGAAATGGGAGCGCAATAATGACTTTCCTTACCAGAAAACAACTCTTGCTCATAGGACCAAAAACTGCATGTGATTCAACTCCATTTAGGACTGGGAAACAAACGCTAGCTCGCCTTACAAGAAACACACTCTGCTTTTGAGAAAAGAGCACTCTTCTACTCTACAGTTTTTCCTATAGGGCCGAACAGTGAGTTTGCTCAGAACAAAAGAACTGTGATTCCTACAAATACGGCCATATCTAGTTCAATTCTGCTTAGGAAACTGACAAGAACAGTAGATCCTCTTCAGTCCAATACACTGTACATGCTGGGAACAGACGCCAGTGCTATTTGCCCTGTGTATGACAATGGGAGCACAATAGTGACTCTTCTTACCAGAAAACAACTCTTGCTCATAGGACAAGAAACTGCATGTGATTCAACTCCATTTAGGACTGGGAAACAAACGCTAGCTCGCCTTACAAGAAACACACTCTGCTTTTGAGAAAAGAGCACTCTTCTACTCTGCTGTGTATCCTATGGGGTCCGAACAGTGAGCTTGCTCAGAACAACAGAACTGTGCTTCCTCCACACACGGGCCATATCTAGTTCAACTCTGCTTAGGAAAATGACAAGAACAGTAGCTCTGCTTCTGTCCAATACACTGTACGTGCAGGGAACAGACGCCAGTGCTATTTGTCCTCTGTATGACAATGGGAGCGCAATAGTGACTCTTCTTATCAGAAAACACCTCTGGCTCATAGGACCAGAAACTGCATGGGATTCAACTCCATTTCTGACTGGGAAACAAACACTAGCTCGCCTTACAAGAAACACACTCTGCTTTTGAGAAAAGAGCACTCTTCTACTCTGCTGTGTTTCCCATAGGGCCAGAACAGTGAGCTCGCTCAGAACAAAAGAACTGTGCTTCATACAAATACGGCCATATCTAGTTCAATTATCTTAGGAAACTGAAAAGAACAGTAGATCCTCTTCAGTCCAATACATTGTACATGCTGGGAACAGACTCCAGTGTTATTTGCCCTGTGAATGATAATGGGAGCACAATAGTGACTCTTCTTACCAGAAAACAACTCTTGCTCTTAGGACAAGAAACTGCATGTGATTCAACTCCATTTAGGACTGGGAAACAAACGCTAGCTCGCCTTACAAGAAACACACTCTGCTTTAGAAAAAGAGCAATCTTCTACTCTACTGTGTTTCCTACAGGGCCAGAACAGTGAACTTGCTCAGAACAAAAGAACTGTGCTTCCTACACGGGCCATATCTAGTTCAACTCTGCTTAGGAAACTGACAAGAACAGTAGATCCTCTTCAGTCCAATACACTGTACTTGCTGGGAACAGACGCCAGTGCTATTTGCACTGTGTATGGCATTTGGAGCACAATAGTGACTCGTCTTACCAGAAAACAACTCTTGCTCGTAGAACAAAAAACTGCATGTGACTCAACTCCATTTAGGACTGGGAAACAAACTCTAGCTCGCTTTACAAGAAACACACTCTGCTTTTGAGAAAAGAGCACTCTTCTACTCTACTGTGCTTCCTATAGGGCCAGAACATTGAGCTTGCTCAAAACAAAAAAACTGTGCTTCCTACACACACGGCCATATCTAGGTCAAGTCTGCTTAGGAACCTGACAAGAACAGTAGATCCTCTTCATTCCAATACACTGTACTTGCTGGGAACAGACGCGAGTGATATTTGCACAGTGTATGGCAATTGGAGCACAATGTGACTTTCCTTACCAGAAAACAACTCTTGTTCGTAGGACCTGAAACTGCTTGTGATTCAACTCCATTTAGGACTAGGAAACAAACTCTAGCTTGCCTTACAAGAAACACACTCTGCTTTAGAGAAAAGAGCACTCTTCTACTCTACTGTTTTTCCTATAGGGCCAGAACAGTGAGCTTGCTCAGAACATATGAACTGTGCTTCCTACACACACGGGCCATAACTAGTTCAACTCTGCTTAGGAAACTGACAAGAACAGTAGCTCCTCTTCAGTCCGATACACTGTACTTGCTGGGAACAGACGCGAGTGCTATTTGCACTGTGTATGGCAATGGGAGCGCAATAGTGACTTTCCTTACCAGAAAACAACTCTTGCTCGTAGGACCAGAAACTGCACGTGATTCAACACCATTTAGGACTGGGAAACAAACGCTAGCTTGCCTTACAAGAAACACACTCTGCTTTTGAGAAAAGAGCACTCATCTACTCTACTGTGTTTCCTATAGGGCCAGAACAGTGAGCTTTCTCAGAACAAACGAACTGTGCTTCCTACACACACGGCCTTATCTAGTTCAAGTCTGCTTAGGAACCTGACAAGAACAGTAGATCCTCTTCAGTCCAATACACTGTACTTGCTGGGAACAGACGCCAGTGCTATTTGTCCTGTGTATGGCAATGGCAGCACAATAGTGACTCTTCTTACCATAAAACATCTCTTGCTCGTAGGATCAAAAACTGCATGTGATTCAACTCCATTTAGGACTCGGAAACAAACACTAGCTCGCCTTACAAGGAACACACTCTGCATTAGAGAAAAGAGCACTCTTCTACTCTACTGTGTTTCCTATAGGGCCAGAACAGTGAGCTTGCTCAGAACAAAAGAACTGTGCTTCCTACACATGGGCCATATCTAGTTCAACTCTGCTTAGGAAACTGACAAGAACAGTAGCTCCTCTTCAGTCCGATACACTGTACTTTCTGGGAACAGACGCGAGTGATATTTGCACTGTGTATGGCAATGGGAGCACAATAGTGACTTTCCTTACCAGAAAACAACTCTTGCTCGTAGTACCAGAAACTGCATGTGATTCAACTCCATTTAGGACTGGGAAACAAATGCTAGCTCGCCTTACATGAAACACACTCTGCTTTTGAGAAAAGAGCACTCTTCTACTCTACTGTGTTTCCTATGGGGTCCGAACAGTGAGCTTGCTCAGAACAAAAGAACTATGCTTCCTACACACACGTGCCATATCTAGTTCAACTCTGCTTAGGAAACTGACAAGAACAGTAGCTCCTCATCAGTCCAAAACACTTTACTTGCGGGGAACAGACACGAGTGCTATTTGCACTGTGTATGGTAATTGGAGCACAATAGTGACTCGTCTTACCAAAAAACAACTCTTGCTCGTAGGACCAAAAACTGCATGTGACTCAACTCCATTTAGGACTGGGAAACAAACACAAGCTCGACTTCCAAGAAACAAACTCTGCTTTTGAGAAAAGAGCACTCTTCTACTCTACTGTGCTTCCTATAGTGCCAGAACAGTGAGCTTGCTCAGAAAAAAAGAACTGTGCATCCTACACACACGGGCCATACCTAGTTCAACTCTTCTTAGGAAACTGAGAAGAACAGTAGCTCCTCTTCAGTCCAATACACTGTACTTGCTGTGAACAGACGGGAGGGCTATTTGCACTGTGTATGGCAATGGGAGCGCAATAGTGACTTTATTTACCAGAAAACAACTCTTGCTCATAGGACCAGAAACTGCATGTGATTCCACTCCATTTAGGACTGGGAAACAAACGGTAGATCGCCTTACAAGAAACACAATCTGCTTTAGAGAAAAGAGCACTCTTCTACTCTACTGTGTTTCCTATGGGGTCCAAACAGTGAGCTTGCTCAGAACAAAAGAACTGTGCTTCCTACACACACGGACCATATCTAGTTCAACTCTGCTTAGGAAACTGACAAGAACAGTAGCTCCTATTCAGTCCAATACACTGTACTTGCTGGGAAAAGACGCGAGTGCTTTTTGCCTTGGGTAGGGCAATGGGAGCAAAATAGTGACTTTCCTTACCATAAAACAACTCTTGCTCGTAGGACCAGAAACTGCATGTGAGTCAACTCCATTTAGGACTGGGAAACAAACGCTAGCTCGCCTTACAAGAAACACACTCTGCTTTAGAGAAAAGAGCACTCTTCTACTCTACTGTGTTTCCTATAGGGCCAGAACAGTGAGCTTGCTCATAACATAAGAACTCGCTTCCTACACACACGGGCCATATCTAGTTCAACTCTGCTTAGGAACCTGACAAGAACAGTAGATCCTCTTCAGTCCAATACACTGTACTTGCTGGGAACAGACACATGTGCTATTTGCACTGTGTATGGCAATGGGAGCACAATACTGACTTTCCTTACCAGGAAACATTTCTTGCTCGTAGGATCAAAAACTGCATGTGACTCAACTCCATTTAGGACTGGGAAACAAACTCTAGCTCACCTTACAAGAAACACACTCTGCTTTTGAGAAAAGAGCACTCTTCTACTCTACTGTGTTTCCTATGGGGTCCGAACAGTTAGCTTGCTCAGAACAAAAGAACTGTGCTTCCTACACACACGGGCCATATCTAGTTCAACTCTGCTTAGGAAACTGAAAAGAACAGTAAATCCTCTTCAGTCCAATACGCTGTACATGCGGGTACAGACGCCAGTGCTATTTGCACTGTGTATGGCAATGGGACCGCAATAGTGACTCTTCTTACCAGAAGACAACCCTTGCTCGTAAGACCAGAAACTGCATGTGATTCAACTCCATTTAGGACTGGGAAACAAACGCTAGCTCACCTTACAAGAAACACACTCTGCTTTTGAGAAAAGAGCACTCTTCTACTCTACTGTGTTTCCTACGGGGTCCAAACAGTGAGCTTGCTCAGAACAAAAGAACTGTGCTTCCTACACACACGGGCCATATCTAGTTCAATTCTGCTTAGGAAACTGACAAGAACAGTAGCTCCTCTTCAGTCCAATACACTGTACTTGCTGGTAACAGACGGGAGGACTATTTGCACTGTGTCTGGCAAAGGGAGCGCAATAGTGACTCTTCTTACCAGAAAAAAACTCTTGCTCGTAGGACCAGAAACTGCATGTGATTCAACTTCATTTAGGACTGGGAAACAAACCCTAGCTCGCCTTACAAGAAACACACTCTGCTTTTGTTAAAAGAGCACTCTTCTACTCCACTGTGTTTCCTACAGGGCTAGAACAGTGAGCTTGCTCAGAACAAAAGAACTGTGCTTCCTACACACACGGGCCATATCTAGTTCAATTCTGCTTAGGAAACTGACAAGAACAGTAGATCCTCTTCAGTCCAATACACTGTACATGCTGGGTACAGACGATATTGCTATTTGCACTGTGTATGGCAATGGGAGCGCAATAGTGACTCTTCTTACCAGAAAACAACCCTTGCTCATAGGACCAGAAACTGCATGTGATTCAACTACATTTAGGACTGGAAAACAAACGTTATCTCGCCTTACAAGAAACACACTCTACTTTTGAGAAAAGAACACTCTTCTACTCTGCTGTGTTTCCTATAGGGCCAAAACAGTGAGCTTGCTCAGAACAAAAGAACTGTGCTTCCTACACACACGGCCATATCTAGTTCAATTCTGCTTAGGAAACTGACAAGAACAGTAGCTCCTCTTCAGTCCAATACACTGTACTTGCTGGGAACAGACACGAGGGCTATTTGCACTGTGTATGACAAAGGGAGCACAATAGTGACTCTTCTTACCAGAATACAACTCTTGCTCGTAGGACCAGAAACTGCATGTGATTCAACTCCATTTAGGACTGGGAAACAAACGATAGCTCCCTTACAAGAAACACACTCTGCTTTTGAGAAAAGAGCACTCTTCTACTCTACTGTGTTTCCTAAGGGGTCCGAACAGTGAGCTTGCTCAGAACAAAAGAAATGTGCTTCCTACACACAGGGGCCATATCTAGTTCAACTGTGCTTAGGAAAGTGAAAAGAACAGTAGATCCTCTTCAGTCCTATACCCTGTACATGCTGGGTACAGACGCGAGTGCTATTTGCACTGTGTATGGCAATGGGAGCGCAATAGTGACTTTCCTTAGCAGAAAACAACTCTTGATCATAGGAACGGAAACTGCATGTGATTAAACTCCGTTTAGGACTGGGAAACAAACGATAGCTCTCCTTACAAGAAACACACTCTGCTTTTGAGGAAAGAGCACTCTTCTACTCTACTGTGTTTCCTAAAGGGCCAGAACAGTGAGCTTGCTGAGTACAAAAGAACTGTGCTTCCTACACACTTGGGCCATATCTAGTTCAACTCTGCTTAGGAACCTGACAAGAACAGTAGATCCTCTTCAGTCCAATACACAGTACATCCATTAGTATGACAATGGGAGCGCAATAGTGACTCTTATTACCAGAAAAAACTCTTGCTCGTAGGAACAGAAACTGCATGTGATTCAACTCCATTTAGGACTGGGAAACAAACGTTAGCTCGCCTTACAAGAAACACACTCTGCTTTTGAGAAAAGAGCACTCTTCTACTCTACTGTGTTTCCTATGGGGTCCAAACAGTGAGCTTGCTCAGAACAAAAGAACTGTGCTTCCTACACACACGGGCCATATCTAGTTCAATTCTGCTTAGGAAACTGACAAGAACAGTAGCTCCTCTTCAGTCCAATACACTGTACTAGCTGGGAACAGACACGAGGGCTATTTGCACTGTGTATGGCAATGGGAGCGCAATAGTGACTCTTCTTACCAGAAAACAACTCTTGCTCGTAGGACCAGAAACTGCATGTGATTCAACTCCATTTAGGACTGGGAAACAAACGATAGCTCCCTTACAAGCAACACACTCTGCTTTTGAGAAAAGAGCACTCTTCTACTCTACTGTGTTTCCTAAGGGGTCCGAACAGTGAGCTTGCTCAGAACAAAAGAAATGTGCTTCCTACACACCCGGGCCATATCCAGTTCAACTGTGCTTAGGAAAGTGAAAAGAACAGTAGATCCTCTTCAGTCCTATACGCTGTACATGGTGGGTACAGACGCCAGTGCTATTTGCACTGTGTATGGCAATGGGAGCGCAATAGTGACTCTTCTTACCAGAAAACAACTCTTGCTCGTAGGACCAGAAACTGCATGTGATTCAACTCCATTTAGGACTGGGAAACAAACGCTAGCTCGCCTTACAAGAAACACACTCTGCTTTTGAGAAAAGAGCACTCTTCTACTCTACTGTGTTTCCTATGGGGTCCAAACAGTGAGCTTGCTCAGAACAAAAGAACTGTGCTACCTACACACACGGGCCATATCTAGTTCATTTCTGCTTAGGAAACTGATAAGAACAGTAGCTCCTCCTCAGTCCAATACACTGTACTTGCTGGGAACAGACGCGAGTGCTATTTGCACTGTGTATGGCAATGGGAGCGTAATAGTGACTTTCCTTAGCAGAAAACAACTCCTGGTGATAGGAACGGAAACTGCATGTGATTAAACTCCGTTTAGGACTGGGAAACAAACGATAGCTCTCCTTACAAGAAACACACTCTGCTTTTGAGGAAAGAGCACTCTTCTACTCTACTGTGTTTCCTAAAGGGCCAGAACAGTGAGCTTGCTGAGTACAAAAGAACTGTGCTTCCTACACACTTGGGCCATATCTAGTTCAACTCTGCTTAGGAACCTGACAAGAACAGTAGATCCTCTTCAGTCCAATACACAGTACATCCATTAGTATGACAATGGGAGCGCAATAGTGACTCTTATTACCAGAAAAAACTCTTGCTCGTAGGAACAGAAACTGCATGTGATTCAACTCCATTTAGGACTGGGAAACAAACGCTAGCTCGCCTTACAAGAAACACACTCTGCTTTTGAGAAAAGAGCACTCTTCTACTCTACTGTGTTTCCTATGGGGTCCAAAAAGTGAGCTTGCTCAGAACAAAAGAACTGTGCTTCCTACACACGGGCCATATCTAGTTCAATTCTGCTTAGGAAACTGACAAGAACAGTAGCTCCTCTTCAGTCCAATACACTGTACTAGCTGCGAACAGACACGAGGGCTATTTGCACTGTGTATGGCAATGGGAGCGCAATAGTGACTCTTCTTACCAGAAAACAACTCTTGCTCGTAGGACCAGAAACTGCATGTGATTCAACTCCATTTAGGACTGGGAAACAAACGATAGCTCCCTTACAAGCAACACACTCTGCTTTTGAGAAAAGAGCACTCTTCTACTCTACTGTGTTTCCTAAGGGGTCCGAACAGTGAGCTTGCTCAGAACAAAAGAAATGTGCTTCCTACACACCCGGGCCATATCCAGTTCAACTGTGCTTAGGAAAGTGAAAAGAACAGTAGATCCTCTTCAGTCCTATACGCTGTACATGCTGGGTACAGACGCCAGTGCTATCTGCACTGTGTATGGCAATGGGAGCGCAATAGTGACTCTTCTTACCAGAAAACAACTCTTGCTCGTAGGACCAGAAACTGCATGTGATTCAACTCCATTTAGGACTGGGAAACAAACGCTAGCTCGCCTTACAAGAAACACACTCTGCTTTTGAGAAAAGAGCACTCTTCTACTCTACTGTGTTTCCTATGGGGTCCAAACAGTGAGCTTGCTCAGAACAAAAGAACTGTGTTTCCTACACACACGGGCCATATCTAGTTCAATTTTGCTTAGGAAACTGACAAGAACAGTAGCTCCTCTTCAGTCCAATACACTGTACTTGCTGGGAACAGACGCGAGTGGTATTTGCACTGTGTATGGCAATGGAAGCACAATAGTGACTTTCCTTACCAGAAAACAACTCTTGCTCGTAGGAACAGAAACTGCATGTGATTCAACTCCATTTGCGACTGGGAAAGAAACGCTACCTCGCCTTACAAGAAACACACTCTGCTTGTGAGAAAAGAGCACTCTTCTACTCTACTGTGTTTCCTATAGGGCCAGAACAGTGAGCTTGCTCAGAACAAAAGAACTGTGCTTCCTACACACACGGGCCATATCTAGTTCAATTCTGCTTAGGAAACTGACAAGAACAGTAGATACTCTTCAGTCCAATACACTGTACATGCTGGGTGCAGACGCCAGTGCTATTTGCACTGTGTATGGAAATGGGAGCGCAATAGTGACTCTTCTTACCCGAAAAACACCCTTGCTCGTAGGACTAGAAACTGCATGTGATTCAACTCCTTTTAGGACTGGGAAACAAACACTAGCTCGCCTTACAAGAAACACACTCTGCTTTTGAGAAAAGAGCACTCTTCTACTCTACTGTGTTTCCTATGGGGTCCAAACAGTGAGCTTGCTCAGAACAAAAGAACTGTGCTTCCTACACACACGGGCCATATCTAGTTCAATTCTGCTTAGGAAACTGACAAGTACAGTAGCTCCTCTTCAGTCCAATACACTGTACTTGCTGGGAACAGACGCGAGTGCTATTTGCGCTCTGTATGGCAATGGGAGTGCAATAGTGACTTTCCTTACCAGAAAACAACTCTTGCTCGTAGGAACGGAAACTGCATGTGATTCAAATCCTTTTAGGACTGGGAAACAAACGCTAGCTCGCCTTACAAGAAACACACTCTGCTTTTGCGGAAAGAACACTCTTCTACTCTACTGTGTTTCTTATAGCGTCAGAACAGTGAGCTTGCTGAGTACAAAAGAACTGTGCTTCCTACACACATGGGCCATATCTAGTTCAACTCTGCTTAGGAAACTGACAAGAACAGTAGATCCTCTTCAGTCCAATACACTGTACATGTTGGGTACATACGCCAGTGCTATTTGCACTGTGTATGGCAATGGGGGCGCAATGCTGACTCTTCTTACCAGAAAACAACTCTTGCTCGTAGGACCAGAAACTGCATGTGATTCAATTCCATTTAGGACTGGGAAACAATCGCTAGCTCGACTTACAAGAAACACACTCTGCTTTTGAGAAAAGAGCACTCTTCTACTCTACTGTTTTTCCTATGGGATCCAAACAGTGAGCTTGCTCAGAACATAGGAACTGGGCTTCCTACACACACGGGCCATATCTAGTTCAATTCTGCTTAGGAAACTGACAAGAACAGTAGCTCCTCTTCAGTCCAATACACTGTACTTGCTGGGAACAGACGCGAGTGCTATTTGCACTGTGTATGGCAATGGGAGTGCAAGAGTGACTTTCCTTACCAGAAAACAACTCTTGCTCATAGGAACGGAAACTGCATGTGATTCAACTCCATTTAAGACTGCGAAACAAACGCTAGCTCGCATTACAAAAAACACACTCTGCTTTTGGGGAAAGAGCGCTCTTCTACTCTACTGTGTTTCCTATAGGGCCAGAACAGTGAGCTTGCTGAGTATCAAAGAACTGTACTTCCTACACACATGGGCCATATCTCGTTCCACTCTGCTTAGGAAACTGACAAGAACAGTAGCTCCTCTTCAGTCCAATAGACTGTACATGCTGAGAACAGACGCCAGTGCTATTTGCCCTGTGTGTGACAATGGGAGCGCAATAGTGACTCTTCTTACCAGAAAACAACTCTTGCTCGTATGACCAGAAACTGCATGTGATTCAACTCTATTTAGGACTGGGAAACAAACGCTAGCTCGCCTTACAAGAAACACACTCTGCTTTTGAGAAAAGAGCACTCTTCTACTCTACTGTTTTTCCTAAGGGGTCAGAACAGTGAGCTTGCTCAGAACAAAAGAACTGTGCTTCCTACACACACGGGCGATATCTAGTTCAACTCTGCTTAGGAAACTGAAAAGAACAGTAGATCCTCTTCATTCAATACACTGTACATGCTGGGAACAGACGCCAGTGCTATTTGCACTGTGTATGGCAATGGGAGCGCAAGAGTGACTCTTCTTACCAGAAAACAACTCTTGCTCGTAGGACCGGAAACTGCATGTGATTCAACTCCATTTAGGACTGGGAAACAAACGCTAGCTTGCCTTACAAGAAACACACTCTGCTTTTGAGAAAAGAGCAGTATTCTACTCTAATGTGTTTCCTATAGGGCCAGAACATTGAGCTTGCTCAGAACAAAAGAACTGTGCTTCCTACACACACGGGCAATATCTAGTTCAACTCTGCTTAGGAATCTGACAAGAACAGTAGCTCCTCTTCATTCCAATACACTGTACTTGCTGGGAAAAGTCGCGTGTGCTATTTGCACTGTGTATGAGAAAGGGAGCGCAATAGTTACTTTCCTTACCAGAAAACAACTCTTGCTCGTGGGACCAAAAACTGCATGTGATTCAACTCCATTTAGGACTGGGAAACAAACGCTACCTCGCCTTACAAGAAACACACTCTGCTTTTGAGAAAAGAACACTCTTTACTCTACTGTGTTTAAATTAGGGCCAAAATAGTGAGCTTGCTCAGAACAAAAGAACTGTGCTTCATACACACACGGCCATATCTAGTTCAACTCTGCTTAGGAAACTGACAAGAACAGTAGATCCGCTTAAGTCCAATACACTGTACATGCTCTGAACAGACGCCAGTGCTATTTGCCCTGTGTATGACAATGGGAGCGCAATAGTGACTCTTCTTACCAGAAAACAACTCTTGCTCGTAGGACCAGAAACTGCATGTGATTCAACTCCATTTGGACTGGGAAACAAACACTAGCTCGCCTTACAAGAAACACATTCTGCTTTTGAGAAAAGAGCACTCTTCTACTCTACTGTGTTTCCTATGGGGTCCAAACAGTCAGCTTGCTCAGAACAAAAGAAATGTGCTTCCTACACACACGGGCTATATATAGTTCAACTCTGCTTAGGAAACTGACAAGAACAGTAGATCACCTTCAGTGCAATACACTGTACATGCTGGGAACAGACGCCAGTGCTATTTGCACTGTGTATGGCAATGGGAGCGCAATAGTGACTCTTCTTACCAGAAAACAACTCTTGCTCGTAGGACCAGAAACTGCATGTGATTCAACTCCATTTAGGACAGGAAAACAAACGCTAGCTCGCCTTCCAAGAAACACACTCTGCTTTTGAGAAAAGAGCACTCTTCTACTCTACTGTGTTGCCTATGGGGTCCGAACAGTGAGCTAGCTCAGAACAAAAGGACTGTGCTTCCTACACACACGGGCTATATCTAGTTCAACTCTGCTTAGGAAACTGACAAGAACCGTAGCTCCTCTTCAGTGCAATACACTGTACATGCTGGGAACAGAAACCAGTGCTATTTGCCCTGTGTATGACAATGGGAGCGAAATAGTGACTCTTCTTACCAGAAAACAACTCTTGCTCATATTACCAGAAACTGCATGTGATTCAACTCCATTTAGGACTGGAAAACAAACGCTAGCTCGCCTTACAAGAAACACACTCTGCTTTTGAGAAAAGAGCACTCTTCCACTATACCTTTTTTCCTATTGGGCCACAACAGTGAGCTTGCTCAGAACAAAAGAACTGTGCTTCCTACACACACGGCCATATCTAGTTCAACTGTGCTTAGGAATCTGACAATAACAGTAGCTCCTCTTCAGTCCAATACACATTACTTCCTGGGAAAAGACGCGAGTGCTATTTGCAGTGTGTATGGCAATGGGAGCGCAATAGTGACTCTTCTTACCAGAAAACAACTCTTGCTCATAGGACGAAAAACTGCATAGGATTCAACTACATTTAGGACTGGGAAACAAACGCTAGTGCGCCTTACAAGAAACACACTCTGCTTTTGAGAAAAGAGCACTCTTCTACTCTACTGTGTTTCCTATGGGGTCCGAACAGTGAGCATGCTCAGAACAAAATAACTCTGCGTCCTACACACACGGGCCATATCTAGTTCAACTCTGCTTAGGAAACTGACAAGAACAGTAGCTTTTCTTCATTCCAATACACTGTACTTCCTGGGAACAGACGCGAGTGCTATTTGCACTGTGTATGGCAATGGGAACACAATAGTGACTCTTCTTACCAGAAAACAACTCTTGCTCATAGGACGAAATACTGCATGGGATTCAACTACATTTAGGACTGGGAAACAAATGCGAGCTCGCCTTACAAGAAACACACTCTTTTTTTGAGCAAAGAGCACTCTTCTACTCTACTGTGTTTCCTATAGGGCCAGAACAGTGAGCTTGCTCAAAACAAAGGAACTGGGCTTCCTACACACACGGGCCATATCTAGATCAATTCTGCTTAGGAAACTGACAAGAACAGTAGATCCTCTTAAGTCCAATACACGGTACATGCTGGGAACAGATGCCAGTGCTATATGCCCTGTGTATGACAAAGGGAGCGCACTAGTGACTCTTCTTACCAGAAAACAACTCTTGCTCGTAGGACCAGAAACTGCATGTGATTCAACTCCATTTAGGACTGAGAAACAAACGCTAACTTGCCTTACAAGAAACACACTCTGCTTTTGAGAAAAGAGCACACTTCTACTCTACTGTACTTCCTCTGGGGTCCGAACAGTGAGCTTGCTCAGAAGAAAAGAACTGTGCTTCCTACACACACGGCCATAGCTAGTTCAATTCTGCTTAGGAAACTGACAAGAACAGTAGATCCTCTTCCGTCCAATACACTGTACATGCTGGGAACAGACGCCAGGGCTATTTGCCCTGTGTATGACAATGGGAGCACAATAGTGACTCTTGATACCAGAAAACAACTCTTGCTCGTAGGACCAGATACTGCATGGGATTCAACTCCATTTAGGACTGGGAAACAAACGCTAGCTTGCCTTACAAGAAACACACTCTGCTTTGATAAAAGTGCACTCTTCTACTCTAATGTGTTTCCTATATGGCCAGAACAGTGAGCTTGCTCAGAACAAAAGAACTGTGCTTCCTACACACACGGCCATACCTAGTTCAACTCTGCTTAGGAAACTGACAAGAACTGTAGATCCTCTTCAGTCCAATACAGTGTACATGCTGCGAACAGACGCCAGTGCTATTTGCCCTGTGTATGACAAAGGGAGCGCAATAGTGACTCTTCTTACCAGAAAACAACTCTTGCTCCTAGGACCAGAAACTGCATGTGATTCAACTCCATTTAGGACTGGCAAACAAACGCTAGCTCGCCTCACAAGAAACACACTCTGCTTTTGAGAAAAGAGCACTCTTCTACTCTACTGTGTTTCCTATGGTGTCCGAACAGTAAGCTTGCTCAGAACAAAAGAACTGTGCTTCCTACACACACAGCCATATCTAGTTCAACTCTGCTTAGGAAACTGACAAGAACACTAGATCCTCTTCAGTCCAATACACTGTACATGCTGGGAACAGACGCCAGTGATATTTGCCCTGTGTATGACAGTGGGAGCGCAATAGTGACTCTTATTACCAGAAAACAACTCTTGCTCATAGGACCAGAAAATGCATGTGATTCAACTCCCATTTAGGACTGGGAAACAAACGCTAGCTCCCCTTACAAGAAACACACACTGTTTTTGAGAAAAGAGCACTCTTCTACTCTACTGTGTTTCCTATAGGGCCAGAAGAGTGAGCTTGCTCAGAACAAAAGAACTGTGCTTCCTACACACACGGGCCATATATAGTTTAACTCTGCTTAGGAAACTGACAAGAACAGTAGCTCCTCTTCATTCCAATACACTGTTCTTGCTGGGAACAGATGCGAGTGCTATTTGAACTGTGTATGGCAATGGGAGCGCAATAGTGACTTTCCTTACCAGAAAACAACTCTTGCGTGTAGAACCAGAAACTGCATGTGATTCAACTTCATTTAGGACTTGGAATCAAATGCTAGCTCGCCTTACAAGTAACACACTCTGCTTTTGAGAAAACAGAACTCTTCTACTCTACTGTGTTTCCTATAGCGCCGGAACAGTGAGCTTGCTCAGTACAAAAGAACTGTGCTTCCTACACACGGCCATATCTCATTCAATTCTGCTTAATAAACTGACAAGAACAATAGATCCTCTTCAGTCCAATACATTGTACATGCTGGGAACAAACGCCAGTGCGATTTGCACTGTGTATGGCAATGGGAGCGCAATAGTGACTCTTCTTACCAGAAAACAACTCTTGCTCGTAGGACCAGAAACTGCATGTGATTCAACTCCATTTAGAACTGAGAAACAAACACTAGCTCGCCTTACAAGAAACACTTTCTGCTTTTGAGAAAACAGCCCTCTTCTACTCTACTGTGTTTCCTATAGGGCCAGAACAGTGAGCTTGCTCAGAACAAAAGAACTGTGCTTCCTACACACACGGGCCATATCTAGTTCAACTCTGCTTAGGAAACTGACAAGAACAGTAGCTCCTCTTCAGAACAATACACTGTACTTGATGGGAACAGACGCGAGTGCTATTTGCACTGTTTATGGCAAAGGGAGCACAATAGTGATTTTCCTTACCAGAAAACATCCCTTGCTGGTAGGACCAAAAACTGCATGTGATTCAACTCCATTTAGGATTGGGAAACAAACACTAGCTCGCCTTACAGGAAACAAACTCTGCTTTTTAAGAAAGAGCACTCTTCTACTCTAATGTGTTTCCTATGGGGTCCTAACAGTGAGCTTGCTCAGTACAAAAGAACTGTGCTTCCTACACACACGGGCCATATCTAGTTCAACTCTGCTTAGGAAACTTACAAGAACAGTAGCTCCTGTTCAGTCAAATGCACATTACTTCCTGGGAACAGACGCCAGTGCTATTTGCACTGTGTATGGCAATAGGAGCGCAATAGTGACTCTTCTTACCAGAAAACAACTCTTGCTCATAGGACGAAATACTGCATGGGATTCAACTACATTTAGGACTGGGAAACAAACGCTAGCTCGCCTTACAAGAAACGCACTCTGCTTTTGAGAAAAGAGCACTCTTCTACTCCACTGTGTTTCCTATAGGGCCAGAACAGTTAGCTTGCTCAGAACAAAAGAACTGTGCTTCCTACACACACAGGCCATATCTAGATCAATTCTGCTTAGGAAACTGACAAGAACAGTAGATCCTCTTAAGTCCAATACACTGTACATGCTGGGAACAGATGCCAGTGCTTTATGCCCTGTGTATGAAAATGGGAGTGCACTAGTGACTCTTCTTACCAGAAAACAACTCTTGCTCGTAGGACCAGAAACTGCATGTGATTCAACTCCATTTAGGACTGAGAAACAAACGCTAGCTCGCCTTACAAGAAACACACTCTGCTTTTGAGAAAAGGGCACTCTTCCACTCTACTGTATTTTCTATGGGGTCCGAACAGTGAGCTTGCTCAGAAGAAGGGTAATGTGCTTCCTACACACACGGCCATAGCTAGTTCAATTCTGCTTAGGAAACTGACAAGAACAGTATATCCTCTTCCGTCCAATACACTGTACATGATGGGAACAGACGCCAGTGCTATTTGACCTGTGTATGACAATGGGAGCACAATAGTGACTCTTCATACCAGAAAACAACTCTTGCTCGTAGGACCAGAAACTGCATGGGATTCAACTCTACTCTAATGTGTTTCCTATATGGCCAGAAGAGTGAGCTTGCTCAGAACAAAAGAACTGTGCTTCCTACACACGGCCATATCTAGTTCAACTCTGCTTAGGAAACTGACAAGAACAGTAGATCCTCTTCAGTCCAATACAGTGTACATGCTGGGAACAGTCGCCAGTGCTATTTGCCCTGTGTATGACAATGGGAGCACAATAGTGACTCTTCTTACCAGAAAACCGCTCTTGCTCGTAGGACCAGAAACTGCATGTGATTCAACTCCATTTAGGACTGGGAAACAAACGCAAGATCTCCTTACAAGAAACATACTCTGCTTTTTAGAAAAGAGCACTCTTCTACTCTAATGTGTTTCCTATGGGGTCCGAAAAGTGAACTTGCTCAGAAAAAAAGAACTGTGCTTCCTACACACACGGGCTATATCTAGTTCAACTCTGCTTAGGAAACTGACAAGAAGAGTAGCTCCTCTTCAGTCCAATACACTGTATTTGCTGGGAACAGACTCCCGTGCTATTTGCCCTGTGTATGACCGTGGGAGCACAATAGTGACTCTTCTTACTAGAAAACATTTCTTGCTCGTAAGACCAGAAACTGCATGTGATTCAACTCCCATTTAGGACTGGGAAACAAACGCTAGCTCGCCTTACAAGAAACACACTCTGCTTTTGAGAAACGATCACTCTTCTACTCTACTGTGTTTCCTATAGGGCCAGAATAGTGAGCATGCTCAGAGCAAAAGAACTGTGCTTCCTACACACACGGCCATATCTAGTTCAATTCTGCTTAGGAAACTGACAAGAACAGTAGATCCTCTTCAGTCCAATACACTGTACATGCTGGGAACAGACGCCAGTGCTATTTGCCCTGTGTATGACAATGGGAGCACAATAGTTACTCTTCTTACCAGAAAACAACTCTTGCTCGTTGGACCAGAAACTGCATGTGATTCAAATCCATTTAGGACAGGGAAACAAATGCTAGCTCACCTTACAAGAAACACACTATGCTTTTGAGAAAAGGGCACTCTTCTTCTCTACGGTGTTTCCTATTGGGTCCGAACAGTGAGCTTGCTCAGAAGAAAAGAACTGTGCTTCCTACACACACGGCCATAGCTAGCTCAATTCTGCTTAGGAAACTGACAAGAACAGTAGATCCTCTTCCGTCCAATACACTCTACATGCTGGGAACAGACGCCAGTGCTATTTGCCCTGTGTATGACAATGGGAGCACAATAGTGACTCTTGATACCAGAAAACAACTCTTGCTTATAGGACCAGAAACTGCATGGGATTCAACTCCAATTTAGGTTGGGAAACAAATGCTAGCTTGCATTACAAGAAACACACTCTGCTTTTGAGAAAAGAGCACTCTTCTCCTCTACTGTGTTTCCTATGGGGTCCGAACAGTGAGGTTGCTCAGAACAAAAGAACTGTGCTTCCTACACACACGGCCATATCTAGTTCAACTCTGCTTAGGAAACTGACAAGAACAGTAGCTCCTCTTCAGTCCAATACACTGTACATGCTGGGAACAGACGCCAGTGATATTTGCTCTGTGTATGACAGTGGGAGCACAATAGTGACTCTTATTACCAGAAAACAACTCTTGCTCGTAGGACAAGAAAATGCATGTGATTCAACTCCCATTTAGGACTGGGAAACAAACGCTAGCTCGCCTTACAAGAAACACACTCTGTTTTTGAGAAAAGAGCACTCTTCTACTCTACTGTGTTTCCTATAGGGCCAGAATAGTGAGCTTGCTCAGAACAAAAGAACTGTGCTTCCTGCACACACGGGCCATATACAGGTTAACTCTGCTTAGGAAACTGACAAGAACAGTAGCTCCTCTTCAGTCCAATACACTGTACTTGCTGGGAACAGATGCGAGTGCTATTTGAACTGTGTATGGCAATGGGAGCGCAATAGTGACTTTCCTTACCAGAAAACAACTCTTGCGTGTAGAACCAGAAACTGCATGTGATTCAACTTCATTTAGGACTTGGAATCAAATGCTAGCTCGCCTTACAAGAAACACACTCTGCTTTTGAGAAAACAGAACTCTTCTACTCTACTGTGTTTCCTATGGCGCCAGAACAGTGAGCTTGCTCAGAACAAAAGAATTGTGCTTCCTACACACGGCCATATCTCGTTCAATTCTGCTTAATAAACTGACAAGAACAGTAGATCCTCTTAAGTCCAATACACTGTACATGCTGGGAACAGATGCCAGTGCTATATGCCCTGTGTATGACAATGGGAGGGCACTAGTGACTCTTCTTACCAGAAAACAACTCTTGCTCGTAGGACCAGAAACTGCATGTGATTCAACTCCATTTAGGACTGAGAAACAAACGCTAGCTCGCCTTAAAAGAAACACACTCTGCTTTTGAGAAAAGGGCACTCTTCCACTCTACTGTATTTTCTACGGGGTCCGAACAGTGAGCTTGCTCAGAAGAAAAGTAATGTGCTTCCTACACACACGGCCATAGCTAGTTCAATTCTGCTTAGGAAACTGACAAGAACAGTATATCCTCTTCCGTCCAATACACTGTACATGATGGGAACAGACGCCAGTGCTATTTGCCCTGTGTATGACAATGGGAGCAAAATAGTGACTCTTGATACCAGAAAACAACTCTTGCTCGTAGGACCAGAAACTGCATGGGATTCAACTCCATTTAGGACTGGAAAACAAACAATAGCTAGCCTTAAAAGAAACACACTCTGCTTTTGAGAAAAGAGCACTCTTCTACTCTACTGTGTTTCCTATGGGGTCCGAACAGTCAGCTTGCTCAGAACAAAAGAGCTGTGCTTCCTACACACACGGGCTATATCTAGTTCAACTCTGCTTAGGAAACTGACAAGAACAGTAGATCCCCTTCAGTCCAATACACTGTACCTGCTGGGAACAGACGCCAGTGCTATTTGCCCTGTGTATGACAATGGGAGCTCAATAGTGACCCTTCTTACCAGAAAACCGCTCTTGCTTGTAGGACCAGAAACTGCATGTGATGCACCTCCATTTAGGACTGGGAAACAAACGCAAGATCTCCTTACAAGAAACATACTCTGCTTTTTAGAAAAGAGCACTCTTCTACTCTAATGTGTTTCCTATGGGGTCTGAAAAGTGAACTTGCTCAGAAAAAAAGAACTGTGCTTCCTACACACACGGGTTATATCTAGTTCAACTCTGCTTAGGAAACTGACAAGAAGAGTAGCTCCTCTTCAGTCCAATACACTGTATTTGCTGGGAACAGACTCCCGTGCTATTTGCCCTGTGTATGACCGTGGGAGCACAATAGTGACTCTTCTTACCAGAAAACAATTCTTGCTCGTAAGACCAGAAACTGCATGTGATTCAACTCCCATTTAGGACTGGGAAACAAACGCTAGCTCGCCTTACAAGAAACACACTCTGCTTTTGAGAAACGATCACTCTTCTACTCTACTGTGTTTCCTATAGGGCCAGAACAGTGAGCATGCTCAGAGCAAAAGAACTGTGCTTCCTGCACATACGGCCATATCTAGTTCAATTCTGCTTGGGAAACTGACAAGAACAGTAGATCCTCTTCAGTCCAATACACTGTATATGCTGGGAACAGACGCCAGTGCTATTTGCCCTGTGTATGACAATGGGAGCACAATAGTTACTCTTCTTACCAGAAAACAAGTCTTGCTCGTTGGACCAGAAACTGCATGTGATTCAAATCCATTTAGGACAGGGAAACAAATGCTAGCTCACCTTACAAGTAACACACTATGCTTTTGAGAAAAGGGCACTTTTCTACTCTACGGTGTTTCCTATTGGGTCGAAGAGTGAGCTTGCTCAGAAGAAAAGATCTGTGCTTCCTACACACACGGCCATAGCTAGCTCAATTCTGCTTAGGAAACTGACAAGAACAGTAGATCCTCTTCCGTCCAATACACTGTACATGCTGGGAACAGACGCCAGTGCTATTTGCCCTGTGTATGACAATGGGAGCACAATAGTGACTCATCTTACCAGAAAATAACTCTTGCTCGTAGGACCAGAAACTGCATGTGATTCAACTCCATTTAGGACTGGGAAACAAACGCTAGCTCGTCTTAAAAAAACACACTCTGCTTTTGAGAAAAGAGCACTCTTCTACTCTACTGTGTTTCCTATGGGGTCCGAACAGACAGTTTGCTCAGAACAAAAGAACTGTGCTTCCTACACACGGGCTATATCTAGTTCAACTCAGCTTAGGAAACTGACAAGAACAGTAGATCCTCTTCAGTCCAATACACTGTACATGCTGGGAACAGACGCCAGTGCTATATGCACTGTGTATGGCAATGGGAGCGCAAGAGTGACTCTTCTTACCAGAAAACAACTCTTGCTCGTAGGACCAGAAACTGCATGGGATTCAACTCCATTTAGGACTGGGAAACAAACGCTAGCTTGCCTTACGAGAAACACACTCTGATTTTGAGAAAAGAGCAGTATTCTACTCTAATGTGTTTCCTATAGGGCCAGAACATTGAGCTTGCTCAGAACAAAAGAACTGTGCTTCCTACACACACAGGCAATATCTAGTTCAACTGTGCTTAGGAATCTGACAAGAGCAGTAGCTCCTCTTCAGTCCAATACACTGTACTTGCTGGGAAAAGACACGTGTGCTATTTGCTCTGTGTATGAGAAAGGGAGCGAATAGTGACTTTCCTTACCAGAAAACAACTCTTCTCATGGGACCAAAAACTTCATGTGATTCAACTCCATTTAGGACTGGGAAACAAACGCTAGCTCGTCTTACATGAAACACACTCTGCTTTTGAGAAAAGAGCACTCTTCTACTCTACTGTGTTTCCTATAGGGCCAAAACAGTGAGCTTGCTCAGAACAAAAGAACTGTGCTTCATACACACACCGCCATATCTAGTTCAGTTCTGCTTAGGAAACTGACAAGAACAGTAGATCCTCTTCAGTCCAATACACTGTACATGCTGGGAACAGACGCCAATGCTATTTGCCCTGTGTATGACAATGGGAGCGCAATAGTGACTCTTCTTACCAGAAAACAACTCTTGCTCGTTGGACCAGAAACTGCATGTGATTCAAATCCATTTAGGACAGGGAAACAAACGCTAGCTCGCCTTACAAGAAAGACACTATGCTTTTGAGAAAAGGGCACTCTTCTACTCTACGGTGTTTCCTATGGGGTCCGAACAGCGAGCTTGCTCAGAACAAAAGAACTGTGCTTCCTACACACACGGGCCATATCTAGTTCAACTATGCTTAGGAAACTGACAAGAACAGTAGCTTCTCTTCAGTCCAATACACTGTACTTGATGGGAACAGACGCGAGTCCTATTTGCCCTGTGTGTGGCAATGGGAGCACAATAGTGACTCTTCTTACCAGAAAACAACTCTTGCTTGTAGGACCAAAAACTGCATGTGATTCAACTCCATTTAGCACTGGGAAACAAACGCTAGATTGCCTTACAAAAAACACTCTGCTTTTGAGAAAAGAGCACTCTTCTACTCTACTGTGTTTGCTATATGGCCAAAAGAGTGAGCTTGCTC
The DNA here is from genome assembly GCF_949786415.1 of Peromyscus eremicus. Lineage (NCBI taxonomy): Eukaryota > Metazoa > Chordata > Mammalia > Rodentia > Cricetidae > Peromyscus > Peromyscus eremicus. The sequence goes on along the minus strand of NW_026736253.1, from coordinate 37,593 downwards.
AAAAAAAAGAACTGTGCTTCCTACACACACGGTCTATATCTAGTTCAACTCTGCTTAGGAAACTGACAAGAACAGTAGGTCCTCTTCATTCCAATACACTGTACTTGCTGGGAACAGACGCGAGGGCTTTTTGCCCTGTGTATGACAGTGGGAGCACAATATTGACTCTTCATATCATAAAACAATTCTTTCTCGTAGGACCAGAAACTGCATGTGATTCAACTCCCATTTAGGACTGGGAAACAAAGGCTACCTCGCATTACAAGAAACACACTCTGCTTTTGAGAAAAGAGCACTCTTCTACTCTACTGTCTTTCCTATGGGTTCCGAACAGTGAGCTTGCTCAGAACAAAAGAACTGTGCTTCCTACGCACACGGCCATATCTAGTTCAACTCTGCTTAGGAAACTGACAAGAACAGTAGCTCCACTTCAGTCCAATACACTGTACATGCTGGGAACAGATGTCAGTGCTATTTGCCCTGTGTATGACAGTGTGAGCACAATAGTGACTCTTCTTCCCAGAAAGCAACTCTTGCTCGTAGGACCAGAAAATGCATGTGATTCAACTCCCATTTAGGAATGGGAAACAAACGTTAGCTCGCCTTACAAGAAACACACTCTGCTTTTGAGAAAAGAGCACTCTTCTACTCTACTGTGTTTCCTATGTGGTCCGAACAGTCAGCTTGCTCAGAACAAAAGAACTGTGCTTCCTAAACACGGGCCATAAACAGTTTAACTCTGCTTAGGAAACTGACAAAACAGTAGCTCCACTTCAGTCCAATACACTGTACTTGCTGGGAACAGACGCGAGTGCTATTTGCACTGTGTATGGCAATGGGAGCACAATAGTGACTTTCCTTACCAGAAAAAAACTCTTACTCGTGGGACAAACAACTGCATGTGATTCAACTCCATTTAGGACTGGAAAACAAACGCTAGCTCGCCTTACAAGAAACACACTCTACTTTTGAGAAAAGAACACTCTTCTACTCTGCTGTGTTTCCTATAGGGCCAAAACAGTGAGCTGGCTCAGAAAAAAAAAACTGTGCTTCCTACACACACGGCTATATCTAGTTCAATTCTGTTTAGGAAAGTGACAAGAACAGTAGATTCCCTTCAGTCCAATACACTGTACATGCTGGGAACAGACGCCAGTGCTATTAGCACTGTGTATGACAATGGGAGCACAATAGTGACTCTTCTTACCAGAAAACAGCTCTGGCTCGTAGGACTAGAAACTGCATGTGATTCAACTCCATTTAGGACTGGGAAACAAACGCAAGTTCTCCTTACAAGAAACACACTCTGCTTTTTAGAAAAGAGCACTCTTCTACTCTAATGTGTTTCCTATGGGGTCCGAAAAGTGAGCTTGCTCAGAACAAAAGAACTGTGCTTCCTACACACAGGGGCCATATCTATTTACACTGCTTAGGAAACTGACAAGAACAGTAGCTCCTCTTCAGTCCAATACACTGTACTGGCTGGGAACAGATGCGAGTGATATTTGCACTGTGTGTGGCAATGGGAGCACAATATTGACTTTCCTACCAGAAAACGACTCTTGCTCGTAGGACCAGAAACTGCATGTGATTCAACTCCATTTAGAACTGGGAAACAAACGCTAGCTTGCCTTACAAGAAACACACTCTGCTTTTGAGAAACGATCACTCTTCTACTCTACTGTGTTTCATATAGGGCAAAAATAGTGAGCTTGCTCAGAACAAAAGAACTGTGCTTCCTACACACACGGGCTATATCTAGTTCAACTCTGCTTAGGAAAGTGACAAGAACAGTAGATCCTCTTCAGTTCAATACACTGTACATGCTGGGAACAGACGCCAGTGCTATTTGCACTGTGTATGGAAATGGGAGCGCAAGAGTGACTCTTCTTACCAGAAAACAACTCTTGCTCGTAGGACCAGAAACTGCATGTGATTCAACTCCATTTAGGACTGGGAAACAAACGGTAGCTTGCCTTACAAGAAACACACTCTGATTTTGAGAAAAGAGCAGTATTCTACTCTAATGTGTTTCCTATAGGGCCAGAACAATGAGCTTGCACAGAACAAAAGAACTGTGCTTCCTACACACACGGGCAATATCTAGTTCAACTCTGCTTAGGAATCTGACAAGAACAGTAGCTCCTCTTCAGTCCAATACACTGTACTTGCTGGGAAAAGTCGCGTGTGCTATTTGCACTGTGTATGAGAAAGGGAGCGCAATAGTTACTTTCCTTACCAGAAAACAACTCTTGCTCGTGAGACCAAAAACTGCATGTGATTCAACTCCATTTAGGACTGGGAAACAAACACTACCTCGCCTTACAAGAAACACACTCTGCTTTTGAGAAAAGAACACTCTTCTACTCTACTGTGTTTAAATTAGGGCCAAAATAGTGAGCTTGCTCAGAACAAAAGAACTGTGCTTCATACACACACGGGCCATATCTAGTTCAACTCTGCTTAGGAAACTGACAAGAACAGTAGATCCTCTTAAGTCCAATACACTGTACATGCTCTGAACAGACGCCAGTGCTATTTGCCCTGTGTATGACAATGGGAGCGCAATAGTGACTCTTCTTACCAGAAAACAACTCTTGCTCGTAGGACCAGAAACTGCATGTGATTCAACTCCATTTAGGACTGGAAAACAAACACTAGCTCGCCTTACAAGAAACACACTCTGCTTTTGAGAAAAGAGCACTCTTCTACTCTACTGTGTTTCCTATGGGGTCCGAACAGTCAGCTTGCTCAGAACAAAAGAACTGTGCTTCCTACACACACGGGCTATATATAGTTCAACTCTGCTTAGGAAACTGACAAGAACAGTAGATCCCCTTCAGTGCAATACACTGTACATGCTGGGAACAGACGGAAGTGCTATTTGCACTGTATATGGCAATGGGAGCTCAATAGTGACTCTTCTTACTGGAAAACAACTCTTGCTCGTTGGACCAGAAACTGCATGTGATTCAAATCCTTTAAGGACTGGAAAACAAACGCTAGCTCGCCTTCCAAGAAACACACTCTGCTTTTGAGAAAAGAGCACTCTTCTACTCTACTGTGTTGCCTATGGGGTCCGAACAGTGAGCTAGCTCAGAACAAAAGGACTGTGCTTCCTACACATACGGGCTATATCTAGTTCAACTCTGCTTAGGAAACTGACAAGAACAGTAGATCCTCTTCAGTGCAATACACTGTACATGCTGGGAACAGACGCCAGTGCTATTTGCACTGTGTATGGCAATGGGAGCGCAAGAGTGACTCTTCTTACCAGAAAACAACTCTTGCTCGTAGGACCAGAAACTGCATGGGATTCAACTCCATTTAGGACTGGGAAACAAACGCTAGCTTGCCTTACAAGAAACACACTCTGATTTTGAGAAAAGAGCAGTATTCTACTCTAATGTGTTTCCTATAGGGCCAGAACATTGAGCTTGCTCAGAACAAAAGAACTGTGCTTCCTACACACACAGGCAATATCTAGTTCAACTGTGCTTAGGAATCTGACAAGAGCAGTAGCTCCTCTTCAGTCCAATACACTGTACTTGCTGGGAAAAAACACGTGTGCTATTTGCTCTGTGTATGAGAAAGGGAGCGAATAGTGACTTTCCTTACCAGAAAACAACTCTTCTCATGGGACCAAAAACTTCATGTGATTCAACTCCATTTAGGACTGGGAAACAAACGCTAGCTCGTCTTACATGAAACACACTCTGCTTTTGAGAAAAGAGCACTCTTCTACTCTACTGTGTTTCCTATAGGGCCAAAACAGTGAGCTTGCTCAGAACAAAAGAACTGTGCTTCATACACACACGGCCATATCTAGTTCAGTTCTGCTTAGGAAACTGACAAGAACAGTAGATCCTCTTCAGTCCAATACACTGTACATGCTGGGAACAGACGCCAATGCTATTTGCCCTGTGTATGACAATGGGAGCGCAATAGTGACTCTTCTTACCAGAAAACAACTCTTGCTCGTTGGACCAGAAACTGCATGTGATTCAAATCCATTTAGGACAGGGAAACAAACGCTAGCTCGCCTTACAAGAAAGACACTATGCTTTTGAGAAAAGGGCACTCTTCTACTCTACGGTGTTTCCTATGGGGTCCGAACAGCGAGCTTGCTCAGAACAAAAGAACTGTGCTTCCTACACACACGGGCCATATCTAGTTCAACTATGCTTAGGAAACTGACAAGAACAGTAGCTTCTCTTCAGTCCAATACACTGTACTTGATGGGAACAGACGCGAGTCCTATTTGCACTGTGTGTGGCAATGGGAGCACAATAGTGACTCTTCTTACCAGAAAACAACTCTTGCTTGTAGGACCAAAAACTGCATGTGATTCAACTCCATTTAGCACTGGGAAACAAACGCTAGATTGCCTTACAAAAAACACTCTGCTTTTGAGAAAAGAGCACTCTTCTACTCTACTGTGTTTCCTATATGGCCAAAAGAGTGAGCTTGCTCAAAAAAAAGAACTGTGCTTCCTACACACACGGTCTATATCTAGTTCAACTCTGCTTAGGAAACTGACAAGAACAGTAGGTCCTCTTCATTCCAATACACTGTACTTGCTGGGAACAGACGCGAGGGCTTTTTGCCCTGTGTATGACAGTGGGAGCACAATATTGACTCTTCATATCATAAAACAATTCTTTCTCGTAGGACCAGAAACTGCATGTGATTCAACTCCCATTTAGGACTGGGAAACAAAGGCTACCTCGCATTACAAGAAACACACTCTGCTTTTGAGAAAAGAGCACTGTTCTTCTCTACTGTCTTTCCTATGGGTTCCGAACAGTGAGCTTGCTCAGAACAAAAGAACTGTGCTTCCTACGCACACGGCCATATCTAGTTCAACTCTGCTTAGGAAACTGACAAGAACAGTAGCTCCACTTCAGTCCAATACACTGTACATGCTGGGAACAGATGTCAGTGCTATTTGCCCTGTGTATGACAGTGTGAGCACAATAGTGACTCTTCTTCCCAGAAAGCAACTCTTGCTCGTAGGACCAGAAAATGCATGTGATTCAACTCCCATTTAGGAATGGGAAACAAACGTTAGCTCGCCTTACAAGAAACACACTCTGCTTTTGAGAAAAGAGCACTCTTCTACTCTACTGTGTTTCCTATGTGGTCTGAACAGTCAGCTTGCTCAGAACAAAAGAACTGTGCTTCCTAAACACGGGCCATAAACAGTTTAACTCTGCTTAGGAAACTGACAAAACAGTAGCTCCACTTCAGTCCAATACACTGTACTTGCTGGGAACAGACGCGAGTGCTATTTGCACTGTGTATGGCAATGGGAGCACAATAGTGACTTTCCTTACCAGAAAAAAACTCTTACTCGTGGGACAAACAACTGCATGTGATTCAACTCCATTTAGGACTGGAAAACAAACGCTAGCTCGCCTTACAAGAAACACACTCTACTTTTGAGAAAAGAACACTCTTCTACTCTGCTGTGTTTCCTATAGGGCCAAAACAGTGAGCTGGCTCAGAAAAAAAAAACTGTGCTTCCTACACACACGGCTATATCTAGTTCAATTCTGTTTAGGAAACTGACAAGAACAGTAGATTCCCTTCAGTCCAATACACTGTACATGCTGGGAACAGACGCCAGTGCTATTTGCACTGTGTATGACAATGGGAGCACAATAGTGACTCTTCTTACCAGAAAACAGCTCTGGCTCGTAGGACTAGAAACTGCATGTGATTCAACTCCATTTAGGACTGGGAAACAAACGCAAGTTCTCCTTACAAGAAACACACTCTGCTTTTTAGAAAAGAGCACTCTTCTACTCTAATGTGTTTCCTATGGGGTCCGAAAAGTGAGCTTGCTCAGAACAAAAGAACTGTGCTTCCTACACACAGGGGCCATATCTATTTACACTGCTTAGGAAACTGACAAGAACAGTAGCTCCTCTTCAGTCCAATACACTGTACTGGCTGGGAACAGATGCGAGTGATATTTGCACTGTGTGTGGCAATGGGAGCACAATATTGACTTTCCTACCAGAAAACGACTCTTGCTCGTAGGACCAGAAACTGCATGTGATTCAACTCCATTTAGAACTGGGAAACAAACGCTAGCTTGCCTTACAAGAAACACACTCTGCTTTTGAGAAACGATCACTCTTCTACTCTACTGTGTTTCATATAGGGCAAAAATAGTGAGCTTGCTCAGAACAAAAGAACTGTGCTTTCTACACACACGGGCTATATCTAGTTCAACTCTGCTTAGGAAACTGACAAGAACAGTAGATCCTCTTCAGTGCAATACACTGTACATGCTGGGAACAGACGCCAGTGCTATTTGCACTGTGTATGGCAATGGGAGCGCAAGAGTGACTCTTCTTACCAGAAAACAACTCTTGCTCGTAGGACCAGAAACTGCATGTGATTCAACTCCATTTAGGACTGGGAAACAAACGCTAGCTTGCCTTACAAGAATCACACTCTGCTTTTGAGAAAAGAGCAGTATTCTACTCTAATGTGTTTCCTATAGGGCCAGAACATTGAGCTTGCTCAGAACAAAAGAACTGTGCTTCCTACACACACAGGCAATATCTAGTTCAACTGTGCTTAGGAATCTGACAAGAGCAGTAGCTCCTCTTCAGTCCAATACACTGTACTTGCTGGGAAAAGACACGTGTGCTATTTGCTCTGTGTATGAGAAAGGGAGCGAATAGTGACTTTCCTTACCAGAAAACAACTCTTCTCATGGGACCAAAAACTTCATGTGATTCAACTCCATTTAGGACTGGGAAACAAACGCTAGCTCGCCTTACAAGAAACACACTCTGCTTTGGAGAAAAGAGCACTCTTCTAATCTACTGTGTTGCCTATGGGGTCCGAACAGTGAACTAGCTCAGAACAAAAGGACTGTGCTTCCTACACACACGGGCTATATCTAGTTAAACTCTGCTTAGGAAACTGACAAGAACCGTAGCTCCTCTTCAGTGCAATACACTGTACATGCTGGGAACAGAAACCAGTGCTATTTGCCCTGTGTATGACAATGGGAGCGAAATAGTGACTCTTCTTACCAGAAAAAAACTCTTGCTCATAGGACCAGAAACTGCTTGTGATTCAACTCCATTTAGGACTGGAAAACAAACGCTAGCTCGCCTTACAAGAAACACACTCTGCTTTGGAGAAAAGAGCACTCTTCTACTCTACTGTGTTTCCTATGGGGTCCGAACAGTCAGCTTGCTCAGAACAAAAGAACTGTGCTTCCTACACACACGGGCTATATCTAGTTCAACTCTGCTTAGGAAACTGACAAGAACAGTAGATCCTCTTCAGTTCAATACACTGTACATGCTGGGAACAGACGCCAGTGCTATTTGCACTGTGTATGGCAATGGGAGCGCAAGAGTGACTCTTCTTACCAGAAAACAACTCTTGCTCGTAGGACCAGAATCTGCATGTGATTCAACTCCATTTAGGACTGGGAAACAAACGGTAGCTTGCCTTACAAGAAACACACTCTGATTTTGAGAAAAGAGCAGTATTCTACTCTAATGTGTTTCCTATAGGGCCAGAACATTGAGCTTGCACAGAACAAAAGATCTGTGCTTCCTACACACACGGGCAATATCTAGTTCAACTCTGCTTAGGAATCTGACAAGAACAGTAGCTCCTCTTCAGTCCAATACACTGTACTTGCTGGGAAAAGTCGCGTGTGCTATTTGCACTGTGTATGAGAAAGGGAGCGCAATAGTTACTTTCCTTACCAGAAAACAACTCTTGCTCGTGGGACCAAAAACTGCATGTGATTCAACTCCATTTAGGACTGGGAAACAAACACTACCTCGCCTTACAAGAAACACACTCTGCTTTTGAGAAAAGAACACTCTTCTACTCTACTGTGTTTAAATTAGGGCCAAAATAGTGAGCTTGCTCAGAACAAAAGAACTGTGCTTCATACACACACGGGCCATATCTAGTTCAACTCTGCTTAGGAAACTGACAAGAACAGTAGATCCTCTTAAGTCCAATACACTGTACATGCTCTGAACAGACGCCAGTGCTATTTGCCCTGTGTATGACAATGGGAGCGCAATAGTGACTCTTCTTACCAGAAAACAACTCTTGCTCGTAGGACCAGAAACTGCATGTGATTCAACTCCATTTAGGACTGGATAACAAACACTAGCTCGCCTTACAAGAAACACACTCTGCTTTTGAGAAAAGAGCACTCTTCTACTCTACTGTGTTTCCTATGGGGTCCGAACAGTCAGCTTGCTCAGAACAAAAGAACTGTGCTTCCTACACACACGGGCTATATATAGTTCAACTCTGCTTAGGAAACTGACAAGAACAGTAGATCCCCTTCAGTGCAATACACTGTACATGCTGGGAACAGACGGAAGTGCTATTTGCACTGTATATGGCAATGGGAGCTCAATAGTGACTCTTCTTACTAGAAAACAACTCTTGCTCGTTGGACCAGAAACTGCATGTGATTCAAATCCTTTTAGGACTGGAAAACAAACGCTAGCTCGCCTTCCAAGAAACACACTCTGCTTTTGAGAAAAGAGCACTCTTCTACTCTACTGTGTTGCCTATGGGGTCCGAACAGTGAGCTAGCTCAGAACAAAAGGACTGTGCTTCCTACACATACGGGCTATATCTAGTTCAACTTTGCTTAGGAAACTGACAAGAACAGTAGATCCTCTTCAGTGCAATACACTGTACATGCTGGGAACAGACGCCAGTGCTGTTTGCACTGTGTATGGCAATGGGAGCGCAAGAGTGACTCTTCTTACCAGAAAACAACTCTTGCTCGTAGGACCAGAAACTGCATGGGATTCAACTCCATTTAGGACTGGGAAACAAACGCTAGCTTGCCTTACAAGAAACACACTCTGATTTTGAGAAAAGAGCAGTATTCTACTCTAATGTGTTTCCTATAGGGCCAGAACATTGAGCTTGCTCAGAACAAAAGAACTGTGCTTCCTACACACACAGGCAATATCTAGTTCAACTGTGCTTAGGAATCTGACAAGAGCAGTAGCTCCTCTTCAGTCCAATACACTGTACTTGCTGGGAAAAGACACGTGTGCTATTTGCTCTGTGTATGAGAAAGGGAGCGAATAGTGACTTTCCTTACCAGAAAACAACTCTTCTCATGGGACCAAAAACTTCATGTGATTCAACTCCATTTAGGACTGGGAAACAAACGCTAGCTCGTCTTACATGAAACACACTCTGCTTTTGAGAAAAGAGCACTCTTCTACTCTACTGTGTTTCCTATAGGGCCAAAACAGTGAGCTTGCTCAGAACAAAAGAACTGTGCTTCATACACACACCGCCATATCTAGTTCAGTTCTGCTTAGGAAACTGACAAGAACAGTAGATCCTCTTCAGTCCAATACACTGTACATGCTGGGAACAGACGCCAATGCTATTTGCCCTGTGTATGACAATGGGAGCGCAATAGTGACTCTTCTTACCAGAAAACAACTCTTGCTCGTTGGACCAGAAACTGCATGTGATTCAAATCCATTTAGGACAGGGAAACAAACGCTAGCTCGCCTTACAAGAAAGACACTATGCTTTTGAGAAAAGGGCACTCTTCTACTCTACGGTGTTTCCTATGGGGTCCGAACAGCGAGCTTGCTCAGAACAAAAGAACTGTGCTTCCTACACACACGGGCCATATCTAGTTCAACTATGCTTAGGAAACTGACAAGAACAGTAGCTTCTCTTCAGTCCAATACACTCTACTTGATGGGAACAGACGCGAGTCCTATTTGCACTGTGTGTGGCAATGGGAGCACAATAGTGACTCTTCTTACCAGAAAACAACTCTTGCTTGTAGGACCAAAAACTGCATGTGATTCAACTCCATTTAGCACTGGGAAACAAACGCTAGATTGCCTTACAAAAAACACTCTGCTTTTGAGAAAAGAGCACTCTTCTACTCTACTGTGTTTCCTATATGGCCAAAAGAGTGAGCTTGCTCAAAAAAAAGAACTGTGCTTCCTACACACACGGTCTATATCTAGTTCAACTCTGCTTAGGAAACTGACAAGAACAGTAGGTCCTCTTCATTCCAATACACTGTACTTGCTGGGAACAGACGCGAGGGCTTTCTGCCCTGTGTATGACAGTGGGAGCACAATATTGACTCTTCATATCATAAAACAATTCTTTCTCGTAGGACCAGAAACTGCATGTGATTCAACTCCCATTTAGGACTGGGAAACAAAGGCTACCTCGCATTACAAGAAACACACTCTGCTTTTGAGAAAAGAGCACTCTTCTACTCTACTGTCTTTCCTATGGGTTCCGAACAGTGAGCTTGCTCAGAACAAAAGAACTGTGCTTCCTACGCACACGGCCATATCTAGTTCAACTCTGCTTAGGAAACTGACAAGAACAGTAGCTCCACTTCAGTCCAATACACTGTACATGCTGGGAACAGATGTCAGTGCTATTTGCCCTGTGTATGACAGTGTGAGCACAATAGTGACTCTTCTTCCCAGAAAGCAACTCTTGCTCGTAGGACCAGAAAATGCATGTGATTCAACTCCCATTTAGGAATGGGAAACAAACGTTAGCTCGCCTTACAAGAAACACACTCTGCTTTTGAGAAAAGAGCACTCTTCTACTCTACTGTGTTTCCTATGTGGTCTGAACAGTCAGCTTGCTCAGAACAAAAGAACTGTGCTTCCTAAACACGGGCCATAAACAGTTTAACTCTGCTTAGGAAACTGACAAAACAGTAGCTCCACTTCAGTCCAATACACTGTACTTGCTGGGAACAGACGCGAGTGCTATTTGCACTGTGTATGGCAATGGGAGCACAATAGTGACTTTCCTTACCAGAAAAAAACTCTTACTCGTGGGACAAACAACTGCATGTGATTCAACTCCATTTAGGACTGGAAAACAAACGCTAGCTCGCCTTACAAGAAACACACTCTACTTTTGAGAAAAGAACACCCTTCTACTCTGCTGTGTTTCCTATAGGGCCAAAACAGTGAGCTGGCTCAGAAAAAAAAAACTGTGCTTCCTACACACACGGCTATATCTAGTTCAATTCTGTTTAGGAAACTGACAAGAACAGTAGATTCCCTTCAGTCCAATACACTGTACATGCTGGGAACAGACGCCAGTGCTATTTGCACTGTGTATGACAATGGGAGCACAATAGTGACTCTTCTTACCAGAAAACAGCTCTGGCTCGTAGGACTAGAAACTGCATGTGATTCAACTCCATTTAGGACTGGGAAACAAACGCAAGTTCTCCTTACAAGAAACACACTCTGCTTTTTAGAAAAGAGCACTCTTCTACTCTAATGTGTTTCCTATGGGGTCCGAAAAGTGAGCTTGCTCAGAACAAAAGAACTGTGCTTCCTACACACAGGGGCCATATCTATTTACACTGCTTAGGAAACTGACAAGAACAGTAGCTCCTCTTCAGTCCAATACACTGTACTGGCTGGGAACAGATGCGAGTGATATTTGCACTGTGTGTGGCAATGGGAGCACAATATTGACTTTCCTACCAGAAAACGACTCTTGCTCGTAGGACCAGAAACTGCATGTGATTCAACTCCATTTAGAACTGGGAAACAAACGCTAGCTTGCCTTACAAGAAACACACTCTGCTTTTGAGAAACGATCACTCTTCTACTCTACTGTGTTTCATATAGGGCAAAAATAGTGAGCTTGCTCAGAACAAAAGAACTGTGCTTCCTACACACACGGGCTATATCTAGTTCAACTCTGCTTAGGAAACTGACAAGAACAGTAGATCCTCTTCAGTGCAATACACTGTACATGCTGGGAACAGACGCCAGTGCTATTTGCACTGTGTATGGCAATGGGAGCGCAAGAGTGACTCTTCTTACCAGAAAACAACTCTTGCTCGTAGGACCAGAAACTGCATGTGATTCAACTCCATTTAGGACTGGGAAACAAACGCTAGCTTGCCTTACAAGAAACACACTCTGCTTTTGAGAAAAGAGCAGTATTCTACTCTAATGTGTTTCCTATAGGGCCAGAACATTGAGCTTGCTCAGAACAAAAGAACTGTGCTTCCTACACACACAGGCAATATCTAGTTCAACTGTGCTTAGGAATCTGACAAGAGCAGTAGCTCCTCTTCAGTCCAATACACTGTACTTGCTGGGAAAAGACACGTGTGCTATTTGCACTGTGTATGAGAAAGGGAGCGAATAGTGACTTTCCTTACCAGAAAACAACTCTTCTCATGGGACCAAAAACTTCATGTGATTCAACTCCATTTAGGACTGGGAAACAAACGCTAGCTCGCCTTACAAGAAACACACTCTGCTTTGGAGAAAAGAGCACTCTTCTAATCTACTGTGTTGCCTATGGGGTCCGAACAGTGAACTAGCTCAGAACAAAAGGACTGTGCTTCCTACACACACGGGCTATATCTAGTTCAACTCTGCTTAGGAAACTGACAAGAACCGTAGCTCCTCTTCAGTGCAATACACTGTACATGCTGGGAACAGAAACCAGTGCTATTTGCCCTGTGTATGACAATGGGAGCGAAATAGTGACTCTTCTTACCAGAAAAAAACTCTTGCTCATAGGACCAGAAACTGCTTGTGATTCAACTCCATTTAGGACTGGAAAACAAACGCTAGCTCGCCTTACAAGAAACACACTCTGCTTTGGAGAAAAGAGCACTCTTCTACTCTACTGTGTTTCCTATGGGGTCCGAACAGTCAGCTTGCTCAGAACAAAAGAACTGTGCTTCCTACACACACGGGCTATATCTAGTTCAACTCTGCTTAGGAAACTGACAAGAACAGTAGATCCTCTTCAGTTCAATACACTGTACATGCTGGGAACAGACGCCAGTGCTATTTGCACTGTGTATGGCAATGGGAGCGCAAGAGTGACTCTTCTTACCAGAAAACAACTCTTGCTCGTAGGACCAGAATCTGCATGTGATTCAACTCCATTTAGGACTGGGAAACAAACGGTAGCTTGCCTTACAAGAAACACACTCTGATTTTGAGAAAAGAGCAGTATTCTACTCTAATGTGTTTCCTATAGGGCCAGAACATTGAGCTTGCACAGAACAAAAGAACTGTGCTTCCTACACACACGGGCAATATCTAGTTCAACTCTGCTTAGGAATCTGACAAGAACAGTAGCTCCTCTTCAGTCCAATACACTGTACTTGCTGGGAAAAGTCGCGTGTGCTATTTGCACTGTGTATGAGAAAGGGAGCGCAATAGTTACTTTCCTTACCAGAAAACAACTCTTGCTCGTGGGACCAAAAACTGCATGTGATTCAACTCCATTTAGGACTGGGAAACAAACACTACCTCGCCTTACAAGAAACACACTCTGCTTTTGAGAAAAGAACACTCTTCTACTCTACTGTGTTTAAATTAGGGCCAAAATAGTGAGCTTGCTCAGAACAAAAGAACTGTGCTTCATACACACACGGGCCATATCTAGTTCAACTCTGCTTAGGAAACTGACAAGAACAGTAGATCCTCTTAAGTCCAATACACTGTACATGCTCTGAACAGACGCCAGTGCTATTTGCCCTGTGTATGACAATGGGAGCGCAATAGTGACTCTTCTTACCAGAAAACAACTCTTGCTCGTAGGACCAGAAACTGCATGTGATTCAACTCCATTTAGGACTGGATAACAAACACTAGCTCGCCTTACAAGAAACACACTCTGCTTTTGAGAAAAGAGCACTCTTCTACTCTACTGTGTTTCCTATGGGGTCCGAACAGTCAGCTTGCTCAGAACAAAAGAACTGTGCTTCCTACACACACGGGCTATATATAGTTCAACTCTGCTTAGGAAACTGACAAGAACAGTAGATCCCCTTCAGTGCAATACACTGTACATGCTGGGAACAGACGGAAGTGCTATTTGCACTGTATATGGCAATGGGAGCTCAATAGTGACTCTTCTTACTAGAAAACAACTCTTGCTCGTTGGACCAGAAACTGCATGTGATTCAAATCCTTTTAGGACTGGAAAACAAACGCTAGCTCGCCTTCCAAGAAACACACTCTGCTTTTGAGAAAAGAGCACTCTTCTACTCTACTGTGTTGCCTATGGGGTCCGAACAGTGAGCTAGCTCAGAACAAAAGGACTGTGCTTCCTACACATACGGGCTATATCTAGTTCAACTTTGCTTAGGAAACTGACAAGAACAGTAGATCCTCTTCAGTGCAATACACTGTACATGCTGGGAACAGACGCCAGTGCTGTTTGCACTGTGTATGGCAATGGGAGCGCAAGAGTGACTCTTCTTACCAGAAAACAACTCTTGCTCGTAGGACCAGAAACTGCATGGGATTCAACTCCATTTAGGACTGGGAAACAAACGCTAGCTTGCCTTACAAGAAACACACTCTGCTTTTGAGAAAAGAGCAGTATTCTACTCTAATGTGTTTCCTATAGGGCCAGAACATTGAGCTTGCTCAGAACAAAAGAACTGTGCTTCCTACACACACAGGCAATATCTAGTTCAACTGTGCTTAGGAATCTGACAAGAGCAGTAGCTCCTCTTCAGTCCAATACACTGTACATGCTGGGAACAGACGCCAATGCTATTTGCCCTGTGTATGACAATGGGAGCGCAATAGTGACTCTTCTTACCAGAAAACAACTCTTGCTCGTTGGACCAGAAACTGCATGTGATTCAAATCCATTTAGGACAGGGAAACAAACGCTAGCTCACCTTACAAGAAAGACACTATGCTTTTGAGAAAAGGGCACTCTTCTACTCTACGGTGTTTCCTATGGGGTCCGAACAGCGAGCTTGCTCAGAACAAAAGAACTGTGCTTCCTACACACACGGGCCATATCTAGTTCAACTATGCTTAGGAAACTGACAAGAACAGTAGCTTCTCTTCAGTCCAATACACTGTACTTGATGGGAACAGACGCGAGTCCTATTTGCACTGTGTGTGGCAATGGGAGCACAATAGTGACTCTTCTTACCAGAAAACAACTCTTGCTTGTAGGACCAAAAACTGCATGTGATTCAACTCCATTTAGCACTGGGAAACAAACGCTAGATTGCCTTACAAAAAACACTCTGCTTTTGAGAAAAGAGCACTCTTCTACTCTACTGTGTTTCCTATATGGCCAAAAGAGTGAGCTTGCTCAAAAAAAAGAACTGTGCTTCCTACACACACGGTCTATATCTAGTTCAACTCTGCTTAGGAAACTGACAAGAACAGTAGGTCCTCTTCATTCCAATACACTGTACTTGCTGGGAACAGACGCGAGGGCTTTCTGCCCTGTGTATGACAGTGGGAGCACAATATTGACTCTTCATATCATAAAACAATTCTTTCTCGTAGGACCAGAAACTGCATGTGATTCAACTCCCATTTAGGACTGGGAAACAAAGGCTACCTCGCATTACAAGAAACACACTCTGCTTTTGAGAAAAGAGCACTCTTCTACTCTACTGTCTTTCCTATGGGTTCCGAACAGTGAGCTTGCTCAGAACAAAAGAACTGTGCTTCCTACGCACACGGCCATATCTAGTTCAACTCTGCTTAGGAAACTGACAAGAACAGTAGCTCCACTTCAGTCCAATACACTGTACATGCTGGGAACAGATGTCAGTGCTATTTGCCCTGTGTATGACAGTGTGAGCACAATAGTGACTCTTCTTCCCTGAAAGCAACTCTTGCTCGTAGGACCAGAAAATGCATGTGATTCAACTCCCATTTAGGAATGGGAAACAAACGTTAGCTCGCCTTACAAGAAACACACTCTGCTTTTGAGAAAAGAGCACTCTTCTACTCTACTGTGTTTCCTATGTGGTCTGAACAGTCAGCTTGCTCAGAACAAAAGAACTGTGCTTCCTAAACACGGGCCATAAACAGTTTAACTCTGCTTAGGAAACTGACAAAACAGTAGCTCCACTTCAGTCCAATACACTGTACTTGCTGGGAACAGACGCGAGTGCTATTTGCACTGTGTATGGCAATGGGAGCACAATAGTGACTTTCCTTACCAGAAAAAAACTCTTACTCGTGGGACAAACAACTGCATGTGATTCAACTCCATTTAGGACTGGAAAACAAACGCTAGCTCGCCTTACAAGAAACACACTCTACTTTTGAGAAAAGAACACTCTTCTACTCTGCTGTGTTTCCTATAGGGCCAAAACAGTGAGCTGGCTCAGAAAAAAAAAACTGTGCTTCCTACACACACGGCTATATCTAGTTCAATTCTGTTTAGGAAACTGACAAGAACAGTAGATTCCCTTCAGTCCAATACACTGTACATGCTGGGAACAGACGCCAGTGCTATTTGCACTGTGTATGACAATGGGAGCACAATAGTGACTCTTCTTACCAGAAAACAGCTCTGGCTCGTAGGACTAGAAACTGCATGTGATTCAACTCCATTTAGGACTGGGAAACAAACGCAAGTTCTCATTACAAGAAACACACTCTGCTTTTTAGAAAAGAGCACTCTTCTACTCTAATGTGTTTCCTATGGGGTCCGAAAAGTGAGCTTGCTCAGAACAAAAGAACTGTGCTTCCTACACACAGGGGCCATATCTATTTACACTGCTTAGGAAACTGACAAGAACAGTAGCTCCTCTTCAGTCCAATACACTGTACTGGCTGGGAACAGATGCGAGTGATATTTGCACTGTGTGTGGCAATGGGAGCACAATATTGACTTTCCTACCAGAAAACGACTCTTGCTCGTAGGACCAGAAACTGCATGTGATTCAACTCCATTTAGAACTGGGAAACAAACGCTAGCTTGCCTTACAAGAAACACACTCTGCTTTTGAGAAACGATCACTCTTCTACTCTACTGTGTTTCATATAGGGCAAAAATAGTGAGCTTGCTCAGAACAAAAGAACTGTGCTTCCTACACACACGGGCTATATCTAGTTCAACTCTGCTTAGGAAACTGACAAGAACAGTAGATCCTCTTCAGTGCAATACACTGTACATGCTGGGAACAGACGCCAGTGCTATTTGCACTGTGTATGGCAATGGGAGCGCAAGAGTGACTCTTCTTACCAGAAAACAACTCTTGCTCGTAGGACCAGAAACTGCATGTGATTCAACTCCATTTAGGACTGGGAAACAAACGCTAGCTTGCCTTACAAGAAACACACTCTGCTTTTGAGAAAAGAGCAGTATTCTACTCTAATGTGTTTCCTATAGGGCCAGAACATTGAGCTTGCTCAGAACAAAAGAACTGTGCTTCCTACACACACAGGCAATATCTAGTTCAACTGTGCTTAGGAATCTGACAAGAGCAGTAGCTCCTCTTCAGTCCAATACACTGTACTTGCTGGGAAAAGACACGTGTGCTATTTGCTCTGTGTATGAGAAAGGGAGCGAATAGTGACTTTCCTTACCAGAAAACAACTCTTCTCATGGGACCAAAAACTTCATGTGATTCAACTCCATTTAGGACTGGGAAACAAACGCTAGCTCGCCTTACAAGAAACACACTCTGCTTTGGAGAAAAGAGCACTCTTCTACTCTACTGTGTTGCCTATGGGGTCTGAACAGTGAACTAGCTCAGAACAAAAGGACTGTGCTTCCTACACACACGGGCTATATCTAGTTCAACTCTGCTTAGGAAACTGACAAGAACCATAGCTCCTCTTCAGTGCAATACACTGTACATGCTGGGAACAGAAACCAGTGCTATTTACCCTGTGTATGACAATGGGAGCGAAATAGTGACGCTTCTTACCAGAAAAAAACTCTTGCTCATAGGACCAGAAACTGCTTGTGATTCAACTCCATTTAGGACTGGAAAACAAACGCTAGCTCGCCTTACAAGAAACACACTCTGCTTTGGAGAAAAGAGCACTCTTCTACTCTACTGTGTTTCCTATGGGGTCCGAACAGTCAGCTTGCTCAGAACAAAAGAACTGTGCTTCCTACACACACGGGCTATATCTAGTTCAACTCTGCTTAGGAAACTGACAAGAACAGTAGATCCTCTTCAGTTCAATACACTGTACATGCTGGGAACAGACGCCAGTGCTATTTGCACTGTGTATGGCAATGGGAGCGCAAGAGTGACTCTTCTTACCAGAAAACAACTCTTGCTCGTAGGACCAGAATCTGCATGTGATTCAACTCCATTTAGGACTGGGAAACAAACGGTAGCTTGCCTTACAAGAAACACACTCTGATTTTGAGAAAAGAGCAGTATTCTACTCTAATGTGTTTCCTATAGGGCCAGAACATTGAGCTTGCACAGAACAAAAGAACTGTGCTTCCTACACACACGGGCAATATCTAGTTCAACTCTGCTTAGGAATCTGACAAGAACAGTAGCTCCTCTTCAGTCCAATACACTGTACTTGCTGGGAAAAGTCGCGTGTGCTATTTGCACTGTGTATGAGAAAGGGAGCGCAATAGTTACTTTCCTTACCAGAAAACAACTCTTGCTCGTGGGACCAAAAACTGCATGTGATTCAAATCCATTTAGGACTGGGAAACAAACACTACCTCGCCTTACAAGAAACACACTCTGCTTTTGAGAAAAGAACACTCTTCTACTCTACTGTGTTTAAATTAGGGCCAAAATAGTGAGCTTGCTCAGAACAAAAGAACTGTGCTTCATACACACACGGGCCATATCTAGTTCAACTCTGCTTAGGAAACTGACAAGAACAGTAGATCCTCTTAAGTCCAATACACTGTACATGCTCTGAACAGACGCCAGTGCTATTTGCCCTGTGTATGACAATGGGAGCGCAATAGTGACTCTTCTTACCAGAAAACAACTCTTGCTCGTAGGACCAGAAACTGCATGTGATTCAACTCCATTTAGGACTGGAAAACAAACACTAGCTCGCCTTACAAGAAACACACTCTGCTTTTGAGAAAAGAGCACTCTTCTACTCTACTGTGTTTCCTATGGGGTCCGAACAGTCAGCTTGCTCAGAACAAAAGAACTGTGCTTCCTACACACACGGGCTATATATAGTTCAACTCTGCTTAGGAAACTGACAAGAACAGTAGATCCCCTTCAGTGCAATACACTGTACATGCTGGGAATAGACGGAAGTGCTATTTGCACTGTAATTGCAATGGGAGCTCAATAGTGACTCTTCTTACTAGAAAACAACTCTTGCTCGTTGGACCAGAAACTGCATGTGATTCAAATCCTTTTAGGACTGGGAAACAAACGCTAGCTCGCCTTCCAAGAAACACACTCTGCTTTTGAGAAAAGAGCACTCTTCTACTCTACTGTGTTGCCTATGGGGTCCGAACAGTGAGCTAGCTCAGAACAAAAGGACTGTGCTTCCTACACATACGGGCTATATCTAGTTCAACTCTGCTTAGGAAACTGACAAGAACAGTAGATCCTCTTCAGTGCAATACACTGTACATGCTGGGAACAGACGCCAGTGCTATTTGCACTGTGTATGGCAATGGGAGCGCAAGAGTGACTCTTCTTACCAGAAAACAACTCTTGCTCGTAGGACCAGAAACTGCATGGGATTCAACTCCATTTAGGACTGGGAAACAAACGCTAGCTTGCCTTACAAGAAACACACTCTGCTTTTGAGAAAAGAGCAGTATTCTACTCTAATGTGTTTCCTATAGGGCCAGAACATTGAGCTTGCTCAGAACAAAAGAACTGTGCTTCCTACACACACAGGCAATATCTAGTTCAACTGTGCTTAGGAATCTGACAAGAGCAGTAGCTCCTCTTCAGTCCAATACACTGTACTTGCTGGGAAAAGACACGTGTGCTATTTGCTCTGTGTATGAGAAAGGGAGCGAATAGTGACTTTCCTTACCAGAAAACAACTCTTCTCATGGGACCAAAAACTTCATGTGATTCAACTCCATTTAGGACTGGGAAACAAACGCTAGCTCGTCTTACATGAAACACACTCTGCTTTTGAGAAAAGAGCACTCTTCTACTCTACTGTGTTTCCTATAGTGCCAAAACAGTGAGCTTGCTCAGAACAAAAGAACTGTGCTTCATACACACACGGCCATATCTAGTTCAGTTCTGCTTAGGAAACTGACAAGAACAGTAGATCCTCTTCAGTCCAATACACTGTACATGCTGGGAACAGACGCCAATGCTATTTGCCCTGTGTATGACAATGGGAGCGCAATAGTGACTCTTCTTACCAGAAAACAACTCTTGCTCGTTGGACCAGAAACTGCATGTGATTCAAATCCATTTAGGACAGGGAAACAAACGCTAGCTCGCCTTACAAGAAAGACACTATGCTTTTGAGAAAAGGGCACTCTTCTACTCTACGGTGTTTCCTATGGGGTCCGAACAGCGAGCTTGCTCAGAACAAAAGAACTGTGCTTCCTACACACACGGGCCATATCTAGTTCAACTATGCTTAGGAAACTGACAAGAACAGTAGCTTCTCTTCAGTCCAATACACTGTACTTGATGGGAACAGACGCGAGTCCTATTTGCACTGTGTGTGGCAATGGGAGCACAATAGTGACTCTTCTTACCAGAAAACAACTCTTGCTTGTAGGACCAAAAACTGCATGTGATTCAACTCCATTTAGCACTGGGAAACAAACGCTAGATTGCCTTACAAAAAACTCTCTGCTTTTGAGAAAAGAGCACTCTTCTACTCTACTGTGTTTCCTATATGGCCAAAAGAGTGAGCTTGCTCAAAAAAAAGAACTGTGCTTCCTACACACACGGTCTATATCTAGTTCAACTCTGCTTAGGAAACTGACAAGAACAGTAGGTCCTCTTCATTCCAATACACTGTACTTGCTGGGAACAGACGCGAGGGCTTTCTGCCCTGTGTATGACAGTGGGAGCACAATATTGACTCTTCATATCATAAAACAATTCTTTCTCGTAGGACCAGAAACTGCATGTGATTCAACTCCCATTTAGGACTGGGAAACAAAGGCTACCTCGCATTACAAGAAACACACTCTGCTTTTGAGAAAAGAGCACTCTTCTATTCTACTGTCTTTCCTATGGGTTCCGAACAGTGAGCTTGCTCAGAACAAAAGAACTGTGATTCCTACGCACACGGCCATATCTAGTTCAACTCTGCTTAGGAAACTGACAAGAACAGTAGCTCCACTTCAGTCCAATACACTGTACATGCTGGGAACAGATGTCAGTGCTATTTGCCCTGTGTATGACAGTGTGAGCACAATAGTGACTCTTCTTCCCAGAAAGCAACTCTTGCTCGTAGGACCAGAAAATGCATGTGATTCAACTCCCATTTAGGAATGGGAAACAAACGTTAGCTCGCCTTACAAGAAACACACTCTGCTTTTGAGAAAAGAGCACTCTTCTACTCTACTGTGTTTCCTATGTGGTCCGAACAGTCAGCTTGCTCAGAACAAAAGAACTGTGCTTCCTAAACACGGGCCATAAACAGTTTAACTCTGCTTAGGAAACTGACAAAACAGTAGCTCCACTTCAGTCCAATACACTGTACTTGCTGGGAACAGACGCGAGTGCTATTTGCACTGTGTATGGCAATGGGAGCACAATAGTGACTTTCCTTACCAGAAAAAAACTCTTACTCGTGGGACAAACAACTGCATGTGATTCAACTCCATTTAGGACTGGAAAACAAACGCTAGCTCGCCTTACAAGAAACACACTCTACTTTTGAGAAAAGAACACTCTTCTACTCTGCTGTGTTTCCTATAGGGCCAAAAACAGTGAGCTGGCTCAGAAAAAAAAAACTGTGCTTCCTACACACACGGCTATATCTAGTTCAATTCTGTTTAGGAAACTGACAAGAACAGTAGATTCCCTTCAGTCCAATACACTGTACATGCTGGGAACAGACGCCAGTGCTATTTGCACTGTGTATGACAATGGGAGCACAATAGTGACTCTTCTTACCAGAAAACAGCTCTGGCTCGTAGGACTAGAAACTGCATGTGATTCAACTCCATTTAGGACTGGGAAACAAACGCAAGTTCTCCTTACAAGAAACACACTCTGCTTTTTAGAAAAGAGCACTCTTCTACTCTAATGTGTTTCCTATGGGGTCCGAAAAGTGAGCTTGCTCAGAACAAAAGAACTGTGCTTCCTACACACAGGGGCCATATCTATTTACACTGCTTAGGAAACTGACAAGAACAGTAGCTCCTCTTCAGTCCAATACACTGTACTGGCTGGGAACAGATGCGAGTGATATTTGCACTGTGTGTGGCAATGGGAGCACAATATTGACTTTCCTACCAGAAAACGACTCTTGCTCGTAGGACCAGAAACTGCATGTGATTCAACTCCATTTAGAACTGGGAAACAAACGCTAGCTTGCCTTACAAGAAACACACTCTGCTTTTGAGAAACGATCACTCTTCTACTCTACTGTGTTTCATATAAGGCAAAAATAGTGAGCTTGCTCAGAACAAAAGAACTGTGCTTCCTACACACACGGGCTATATCTAGTTCAACTCTGCTTAGGAAACTGACAAGAACAGTAGATCCTCTTCAGTGCAATACACTGTACATGCTGGGAACAGACGCCAGTGCTATTTGCACTGTGTATGGCAATGGGAGCGCAAGAGTGACTCTTCTTACCAGAAAACAACTCTTGCTCGTAGGACCAGAAACTGCATGGGATTCAACTCCATTTAGGACTGGGAAACAAACGCTAGCTTGCCTTACAAGAAACACACTCTGCTTTTGAGAAAAGAGCAGTATTCTACTCTAATGTGTTTCCTATAGGGCCAGAACATTGAGCTTGCTCAGAACAAAAGAACTGTGCTTCCTACACACACGGGCCATATCTAGTTCAACTATGCTTAGGAAACTGACAAGAACAGTAGCTTCTCTTCAGTCCAATACACTGTACTTGATGGGAACAGACGCGAGTCCTATTTGCACTGTGTGTGGCAATGGGAGCACAATAGTGACTCTTCTTACCAGAAAACAACTCTTGCTTGTAGGACCAAAAACTGCATGTGATTCAACTCCATTTAGCACTGGGAAACAAACGCTAGATTGCCTTACAAAAAACTCTCTGCTTTTGAGAAAAGAGCACTCTTCTACTCTACTGTGTTTCCTATATGGCCAAAAGAGTGAGCTTGCTCAAAAAAAAGAACTGTGCTTCCTACACACACGGTCTATATCTAGTTCAACTCTGCTTAGGAAACTGACAAGAACAGTAGGTCCTCTTCATTCCAATACACTGTACTTGCTGGGAACAGACGCGAGGGCTTTCTGCCCTGTGTATGACAGTGGGAGCACAATATTGACTCTTCATATCATAAAACAATTCTTTCTCGTAGGACCAGAAACTGCATGTGATTCAACTCCCATTTAGGACTGGGAAACAAAGGCTACCTCGCATTACAAGAAACACACTCTGCTTTTGAGAAAAGAGCACTCTTCTATTCTACTGTCTTTCCTATGGGTTCCGAACAGTGAGCTTGCTCAGAACAAAAGAACTGTGCTTCCTACGCACACGGCCATATCTAGTTCAACTCTGCTTAGGAAACTGACAAGAACAGTAGCTCCACTTCAGTCCAATACACTGTACATGCTGGGAACAGATGTCAGTGCTATTTGCCCTGTGTATGACAGTGTGAGCACAATAGTGACTCTTCTTCCCAGAAAGCAACTCTTGCTCGTAGGACCAGAAAATGCATGTGATTCAACTCCCATTTAGGAATGGGAAACAAACGTTAGCTCGCCTTACAAGAAACACACTCTGCTTTTGAGAAAAGAGCACTCTTCTACTCTACTGTGTTTCCTATGTGGTCCGAACAGTCAGCTTGCTCAGAACAAAAGAACTGTGCTTCCTAAACACGGGCCATAAACAGTTTAACTCTGCTTAGGAAACTGACAAAACAGTAGCTCCACTTCAGTCCAATACACTGTACTTGCTGGGAACAGACGCGAGTGCTATTTGCACTGTGTATGGCAATGGGAGCACAATAGTGACTTTCCTTACCAGAAAAAAACTCTTACTCGTGGGACAAACAACTGCATGTGATTCAACTCCATTTAGGACTGGAAAACAAACGCTAGCTCGCCTTACAAGAAACACACTCTACTTTTGAGAAAAGAACACTCTTCTACTCTGCTGTGTTTCCTATAGGGCCAAAAACAGTGAGCTGGCTCAGAAAAAAAAAACTGTGCTTCCTACACACACGGCTATATCTAGTTCAATTCTGTTTAGGAAACTGACAAGAACAGTAGATTCCCTTCAGTCCAATACACTGTACATGCTGGGAACAGACGCCAGTGCTATTTGCACTGTGTATGACAATGGGAGCACAATAGTGACTCTTCTTACCAGAAAACAGCTCTGGCTCGTAGGACTAGAAACTGCATGTGATTCAACTCCATTTAGGACTGGGAAACAAACGCAAGTTCTCCTTACAAGAAACACACTCTGCTTTTTAGAAAAGAGCACTCTTCTACTCTAATGTGTTTCCTATGGGGTCCGAAAAGTGAGCTTGCTCAGAACAAAAGAACTGTGCTTCCTACACACAGGGGCCATATCTATTTACACTGCTTAGGAAACTGACAAGAACAGTAGCTCCTCTTCAGTCCAATACACTGTACTGGCTGGGAACAGATGCGAGTGATATTTGCACTGTGTGTGGCAATGGGAGCACAATATTGACTTTCCTACCAGAAAACGACTCTTGCTCGTAGGACCAGAAACTGCATGTGATTCAACTCCATTTAGAACTGGGAAACAAACGCTAGCTTGCCTTACAAGAAACACACTCTGCTTTTGAGAAACGATCACTCTTCTACTCTACTGTGTTTCATATAAGGCAAAAATAGTGAGCTTGCTCAGAACAAAAGAACTGTGCTTCCTACACACACGGGCTATATCTAGTTCAACTCTGCTTAGGAAACTGACAAGAACAGTAGATCCTCTTCAGTGCAATACACTGTACATGCTGGGAACAGACGCCAGTGCTATTTGCACTGTGTATGGCAATGGGAGCGCAAGAGTGACTCTTCTTACCAGAAAACAACTCTTGCTCGTAGGACCAGAAACTGCATGGGATTCAACTCCATTTAGGACTGGGAAACAAACGCTAGCTTGCCTTACAAGAAACACACTCTGCTTTTGAGAAAAGAGCAGTATTCTACTCTAATGTGTTTCCTATAGGGCCAGAACATTGAGCTTGCTCAGAACAAAAGAACTGTGCTTCCTACACACACAGGCAATATCTAGTTCAACTGTGCTTAGGAATCTGACAAGAGCAGTAGCTCCTCTTCAGTCCAATACACTGTACTTGCTGGGAAAAGACACGTGTGCTATTTGCTCTGTGTATGAGAAAGGGAGCGAATAGTGACTTTCCTTACCAGAAAACAACTCTTCTCATGGGACCAAAAACTTCATGTGATTCAACTCCATTTAGGACTGGGAAACAAACGCTAGCTCGCCTTACAAGAAACACACTCTGCTTTGGAGAAAAGAGCACTCTTCTACTCTACTGTGTTGCCTATGGGGTCCGAACAGTGAACTAGCTCAAAACAAAAGGACTGTGCTTCCTACACACACGGGCTATATCTAGTTCAACTCTGCTTAGGAAACTGACAAGAACCGTAGCTCCTCTTCAGTGCAATACACTGTACATGCTGGGAACAGAAACCAGTGCTATTTACCCTGTGTATGACAATGGGAGCGAAATAGTGACGCTTCTTACCAGAAAAAAACTCTTGCTCATAGGACCAGAAACTGCTTGTGATTCAACTCCATTTAGGACTGGAAAACAAACGCTAGCTCGCCTTACAAGAAACACACTCTGCTTTGGAGAAAAGAGCACTCTTCTACTCTACTGTGTTTCCTATGGGGTCCGAACAGTCAGCTTGCTCAGAACAAAAGAACTGTGCTTCCTACACACACGGGCTATATCTAGTTCAACTCTGCTTAGGAAACTGACAAGAACAGTAGATCCTCTTCAGTTCAATACACTGTACATGCTGGGAACAGACGCCAGTGCTATTTGCACTGTGTATGGCAATGGGAGCGCAAGAGTGACTCTTCTTACCAAAAAACAACTCTTGCTCGTAGGACCAGAATCTGCATGTGATTCAACTCCATTTAGGACTGGGAAACAAATGGTAGCTTGCCTTACAAGAAACACACTCTGATTTTGAGAAAAGAGCAGTATTCTACTCTAATGTGTTTCCTATAGGGCCAGAACATTGAGCTTGCACAGAACAAAAGAACTGTGCTTCCTACACACACGGGCAATATCTAGTTCAACTCTGCTTAGGAATCTGACAAGAACAGTAGCTCCTCTTCAGTCCAATACACTGTACTTGCTGGGAAAAGTCGCGTGTGCTATTTGCACTGTGTATGAGAAAGGGAGCGCAATAGTTACTTTCCTTACCAGAAAACAACTCTTGCTCGTGGGACCAAAAACTGCATGTGATTCAACTCCATTTAGGACTGGGAAACAAACACTACCTCGCCTTACAAGAAACACACTCTGCTTTTGAGAAAAGAACACTCTTCTACTCTACTGTGTTTAAATTAGGGCCAAAATAGTGAGCTTGCTCAGAACAAAAGAACTGTGCTTCATACACACACGGGCCATATCTAGTTCAACTCTGCTTAGGAAACTGACAAGAACAGTAGATCCTCTTAAGTCCAATACACTGTACATGCTCTGAACAGACGCCAGTGCTATTTGCCCTGTGTATGACAATGGGAGCGCAATAGTGACTCTTCTTACCAGAAAACAACTCTTGCTCGTAGGACCAGAAACTGCATGTGATTCAACTCCATTTAGGACTGGAAAACAAACACTAGCTCGCCTTACAAGAAACACACTCTGCTTTTGAGAAAAGAGCACTCTTCTACTCTACTGTGTTTCCTATGGGGTCCGAACAGTCAGCTTGCTCAGAACAAAAGGACTGTGCTTCCTACACATACGGGCTATATCTAGTTCAACTCTGCTTAGGAAACTGACAAGAACAGTAGATCCTCTTCAGTGCAATACACTGTACATGCTGGGAACAGACGCCAGTGCTATTTGCACTGTGTATGGCAATGGGAGCGCAAGAGTGACTCTTCTTACCAGAAAACAACTCTTGCTCGTAGGACCAGAAACTGCATGGGATTCAACTCCATTTAGGACTGGGAAACAAACGCTAACTTGCCTTACAAGAAACACACTCTGCTTTTGAGAAAAGAGCAGTATTCTACTCTAATGTGTTTCCTATAGGGCCAGAACATTGAGCTTGCTCAGAACAAAAGAACTGTGCTTCCTACACACACAGGCAATATCTAGTTCAACTGTGCTTAGGAATCTGACAAGAGCAGTAGCTCCTCTTCAGTCCAATACACTGTACTTGCTGGGAAAAGACACGTGTGCTATTTGCTCTGTGTATGAGAAAGGGAGCGAATAGTGACTTTCCTTACCAGAAAACAACTCTTCTCATGGGACCAAAAACTTCATGTGATTCAACTCCATTTAGGACTGGGAAACAAACGCTAGCTCGTCTTACATGAAACACACTCTGCTTTTGAGAAAAGAGCACTCTTCTACTCTACTGTGTTTCCTATAGGGCCAAAACAGTGAGCTTGCTCAGAACAAAAGAACTGTGCTTCATACACACACCGCCATATCTAGTTCAGTTCTGCTTAGGAAACTGACAAGAACAGTAGATCCTCTTCAGTCCAATACACTGTACATGCTGGGAACAGACGCCAATGCTATTTGCCCTGTGTATGACAATGGGAGCGCAATAGTGACTCTTCTTACCAGAAAACAACTCTTGCTCGTTGGACCAGAAACTGCATGTGATTCAAATCCATTTAGGACAGGGAAACAAACGCTAGCTCGCCTTACAAGAAAGACACTATGCTTTTGAGAAAAGGGCACTCTTCTACTCTACGGTGTTTCCTATGGGGTCCGAACAGCGAGCTTGCTCAGAACAAAAGAACTGTGCTTCCTACACACACGGGCCATATCTAGTTCAACTATGCTTAGGAAACTGACAAGAACAGTAGCTTCTCTTCAGTCCAATACACTGTACTTGATGGGAACAGACGCGAGTCCTATTTGCACTGTGTGTGGCAATGGGAGCACAATAGTGACTCTTCTTACCAGAAAACAACTCTTGCTTGTAGGACCAAAAACTGCATGTGATTCAACTCCATTTAGCACTGGGAAACAAACGCTAGATTGCCTTACAAAAAACACTCTGCTTTTGAGAAAAGAGCACTCTTCTACTCTACTGTGTTTCCTATATGGCCAAAAGAGTGAGCTTGCTCAAAAAAAAGAACTGTGCTTCCTACACACACGGTCTATATCTAGTTCAACTCTGCTTAGGAAACTGACAAGAACAGTAGGTCCTCTTCATTCCAATACACTGTACTTGCTGGGAACAGACGCGAGGGCTTTCTGCCCTGTGTATGACAGTGGGAGCACAATATTGACTCTTCATATCATAAAACAATTCTTTCTCGTAGGACCAGAAACTGCATGTGATTCAACTCCCATTTAGGACTGGGAAACAAAGGCTACCTCGCATTACAAGAAACACACTCTGCTTTTGAGAAAAGAGCACTCTTCTACTCTACTGTCTTTCCTATGGGTTCCGAACAGTGAGCTTGCTCAGAACAAAAGAACTGTGCTTCCTACGCACACGGCCATATCTAGTTCAACTCTGCTTAGGAAACTGACAAGAACAGTAGCTCCACTTCAGTCCAATACACTGTACATGCTGGGAACAGATGTCAGTGCTATTTGCCCTGTGTATGACAGTGTGAGCACAATAGTGACTCTTCTTCCCAGAAAGCAACTCTTGCTCGTAGGACCAGAAAATGCATGTGATTCAACTCCCATTTAGGAATGGGAAACAAACGTTAGCTCGCCTTACAAGAAACACACTCTGCTTTTGAGAAAAGAGCACTCTTCTACTCTACTGTGTTTCCTATGTGGTCCGAACAGTCAGCTTGCTCAGAACAAAAGAACTGTGCTTCCTAAACACGGGCCATAAACAGTTTAACTCTGCTTAGGAAACTGACAAAACAGTAGCTCCACTTCAGTCCAATACACTGTACTTGCTGGGAACAGACGCGAGTGCTATTTGCACTGTGTATGGCAATGGGAGCACAATAGTGACTTTCCTTACCAGAAAAAAACTCTTACTCGTGGGACAAACAACTGCATGTGATTCAACTCCATTTAGGACTGGAAAACAAACGCTAGCTCGCCTTACAAGAAACACACTCTACTTTTGAGAAAAGAACACTCTTCTACTCTGCTGTGTTTCCTATAGGGCCAAAACAGTGAGCTGGCTCAGAAAAAAAAAACTGTGCTTCCTACACACACGGCTATATCTAGTTCAATTCTGTTTAGGAAACTGACAAGAACAGTAGATTCCCTTCAGTCCAATACACTGTACATGCTGGGAACAGACGCCAGTGCTATTTGCACTGTGTATGACAATGGGAGCACAATAGTGACTCTTCTTACCAGAAAACAGCTCTGGCTCGTAGGACTAGAAACTGCATGTGATTCAACTCCATTTAGGACTGGGAAACAAACGCAAGTTCTCCTTACAAGAAACACACTCTGCTTTTTAGAAAAGAGCACTCTTCTACGCTAATGTGTTTCCTATGGGGTCCGAAAAGTGAGCTTGCTCAGAACAAAAGAACTGTGCTTCCTACACACAGGGGCCATATCTATTTACACTGCTTAGGAAACTGACAAGAACAGTAGCTCCTCTTCAGTCCAATACACTGTACTGGCTGGGAACAGATGCGAGTGATATTTGCACTGTGTGTGGCAATGGGAGCACAATATTGACTTTCCTACCAGAAAACGACTCTTGCTCGTAGGACCAGAAACTGCATGTGATTCAACTCCATTTAGAACTGGGAAACAAACGCTAGCTTGCCTTACAAGAAACACACTCTGCTTTTGAGAAACGATCACTCTTCTACTCTACTGTGTTTCATATAGGGCAAAAATAGTGAGCTTGCTCAGAACAAAAGAACTGTGCTTCCTACACACACGGGCTATATCTAGTTCAACTCTGCTTAGGAAACTGACAAGAACAGTAGATCCTCTTCAGTGCAATACACTGTACATGCTGGGAACAGACGCCAGTGCTATTTGCACTGTGTATGGCAATGGGAGCGCAAGAGTGACTCTTCTTACCAGAAAACAACTCTTGCTCGTAGGACCAGAAACTGCATGGGATTCAACTCCATTTAGGACTGGGAAACAAACGCTAGCTTGCCTTACAAGAAACACACTCTGATTTTGAGAAAAGAGCAGTATTCTACTCTAATGTGTTTCCTATAGGGCCAGAACATTGAGCTTGCTCAGAACAAAAGAACTGTGCTTCCTACACACACAGGCAATATCTAGTTCAACTGTGCTTAGGAATCTGACAAGAGCAGTAGCTCCTCTTCAGTCCAATACACTGTACTTGCTGGGAAAAGACACGTGTGCTATTTGCTCTGTGTATGAGAAAGGGAGCGAATAGTGACTTTCCTTACCAGAAAACAACTCTTCTCATGGGACCAAAAACTTCATGTGATTCAACTCCATTTAGGACTGGGAAACAAACGCTAGCTCGCCTTACAAGAAACACACTCTGCTTTGGAGAAAAGAGCACTCTTCTACTCTACTGTGTTGCCTATGGGGTCCGAACAGTGAACTAGCTCAGAACAAAAGGACTGTGCTTCCTACACACACGGGCTATATCTAGTTCAACTCTGCTTAGGAAACTGACAAGAACCGTAGCTCCTCTTCAGTGCAATACACTGTACATGCTGGGAACAGAAACCAGTGCTATTTGCCCTGTGTATGACAATGGGAGCGAAATAGTGACTCTTCTTACCAGAAAAAAACTCTTGCTCATAGGACCAGAAACTGCTTGTGATTCAACTCCATTTAGGACTGGAAAACAAACGCTAGCTCGCCTTACAAGAAACACACTCTGCTTTGGAGAAAAGAGCACTCTTCTACTCTACTGTGTTTCCTATGGGGTCAAAACAGTCAGCTTGCTCAGAACAAAAGAACTGTGCTTCCTACACACACGGGCTATATCTAGTTCAACTCTGCTTAGGAAACTGACAAGAACAGTAGATCCTCTTCAGTGCAATACACTGTACATGCTGGGAATAGACGCCAGTGCTATTTGCACTGTGTATGGCAATGGGAGCGCAAGAGTGACTCTTCTTACCAGAAAACAACTCTTGCTCGTAGGACTAGAAACTGCATGTGATTCAACTCCATTTAGGACTGGGAAACAAACGCTAGCTTGCCTTACAAGAAACACACTCTGCTTTTGAGAAAAGAGCAGTATTCTACTCTAATGTGTTTCCTATAGGGCCAGAACATTGAGCTTGCTCAGAACAAAAGAACTGTGCTTCCTACACACACAGGCAATATCTAGTTCAACTGTGCTTAGGAATCTGACAAGAGCAGTAGCTCCTCTTCAGTCTAATACACTGTACTTGCTGGGAAAAGACACGTGTGCTATTTTCTCCGTGTATGAGAAAGGGAGCGAATAGTGACTTTCCTTACCAGAAAACAACTCTTCTCATGGGACCAAAAACTTCATGTGATTCAACTCCATTTAGGACTGGGAAACAAACGCTAGCTCGCCTTACAAGAAACACACTCTGCTTTGGAGAAAAGAGCACTCTTCTACTCTACTGTGTTGCCTATGGGGTCCGAACAGTGAACTAGCTCATAACAAAAGGACTGTGCTTCCTACACACACGGGCTATATCTAGTTCAACTCTGCTTAGGAAACTGACAAGAACCGTAGCTCCTCTTCAGTGCAATACACTGTACATGCTGGGAACAGAAACCAGTGCTATTTGCCCTGTGTATGACAATGGGAGCGCAATAGTGACTCTTCTTACCAGAAAAAAACTCTTGCTCATAGGACCAGAAACTGCTTGTGATTCAACTCCATTTAGGACTGGAAAACAAACGCTAGCTCGCCTTACAAGAAACACACTCTGCTTTGGAGAAAAGAGCACTCTTCTACTCTACTGTGTTTCCTATGGGGTCCGAACAGTCAGCTTGCTCAGAACAAAAGAACTGTGCTTCCTACACACACGGGCTATATCTAGTTCAACTCTGCTTAGGAAACTGACAAGAACAGTAGCTCCTCTTCAGTGCAATACACTGTATATGCTGGGAACAGACCCCAGTGCTACTTGCCCTGTGTATGACAATGGGAACACAAAAGTGACTCTTCTTACTAGAAAACAAGTCTTGCTCGTAGGACCAGAAACTGCATGTGATTCAACTCCATTTAGGACTGGGAAACAAACTCTAGCTCGCCTTACAAGAAACACAATCTGTTTTTGAGAAAAGAGCACTCTTCTACTATACTGTTTTTCCTATTGGGCCACAACATTGAGCTTGCTCAGAAAAAAATAACTGTGCTTCCTACACACACAGCCATATCCAGTTCAACTCTGCTTAGGAAACTGACAAGAACAGTAGATCCTCTTCAGTCCAATACACTGTACATGCTGGGAACAGACGCCAGTGCTATTTGCCCTGTGTATGACAATGGGAGCACAATAGTGACTCTTCTTACCAGAAAACAACTCTTGGTCGTAGGACCAGAAACTGCATGTGATTCAACTCCAATTTAGATTGGGAAACAAATTCTAGCTTGCATTACAAGAAACACACTCTGCTTTTGAGAAAAGAGCACTCTTCTACTCTACTGTGTTTCCTATGGGGTCCGAACAGTTAGCTTGCTCAGAACAAAAGAACTGTGCTTCCTACACACATGGCCATATCTAGTTCAACTCTGCTTAGGAAACTGACAAGAACAGTAGCTCCTCTTCAGTCCAATACACTGTACATGCTGGGAACAGACGCCAGTGCTATTTGCCCTGTGTATGACAGTGGGAGCGCAATAGTGACTCTTATTACCAGAAAACAACTCTTGCTCGTAGGACCAGAAACTGCATGTGATTCAACTCCCATTTAGGACTGGGAAACAAACGCTAGCTCGCCTTACAAGAAACACCCTCTGTTTTTGAGAAAAGAGCACTCTTCTACTCTACTGTGTTTCCTATAGGGCCAGAACAGTGAGCTTGCTCAGAACAAAAGAACTGTGCTTCCTACACACACGGGCCATATACAGTTTAACTCTGCTTAGGAAACTGACAAGAACAGTAGCTCCTCTTCAGTCCAATACACTGTACTTGCTGGGAACAGATGCGAGTGCTATTTGAACTGTGTATGGCAATGGGAGCGCAATAGTGACTTTCCTTACCAGAAAACAACTCTTGCGTGTAGAACCAGAAACTGCATGTGATTCAACTTCATTTAGGACTTGGAATCAAATGCTAGCTCGCCTTACAAGAAACACACTCTGCTTTTGAGAAAACAGAACTCTTCTACTCTACTGTGTTTCCTATAGCGCCAGAACAGTGAGCTTGCTCAGAACAAAAGAACTGTGCTTCCTACACACGGCCATATCTCGTTCAATTCTGCTTAATAAACTGACAAGAACAATAGATCCTCTTCAGTCCAATAGTTTGTACATGCTGGGAACAAACGCCAGTGCGATTTGCACTGTGTATGGCAATGGGAGCGCAATAGTGACTCTTCTTACCAGAAAACAACTCTTGCTCGTAGGACGAGAAACTGCATGTGCTTCAACTCCATTTAGAACTGAGAAACAAACACTAGCTCGCCTTACAAGAAACACTTTCTGCTTTTGAGAAAACAGCCCTCTTCTACTCTACTGTGTTTCCTATAGGGCCAGAACAGTGAGCTTGCTCAGAACAAAAGAACTGTGCTTCCTACACACATGTGCCATATCTAGTTCAACTCTGCTTAGGAAACTGACAAGAACAGTAGCTCCTCTTCAGTCCAATTCACTGTACTTGCTGGGAACAGACGCGACTGCTATTTTTACTGTGTATGGCAATGGGAGCGCAATAGTGACTCTTCTTACCAGAAAACAACTCTTGCTCGTAGGACCAAAAACTGCATTTGATTCACCTCCATTTAGGACTGGGAAACAACCGCTAGCTAGACTTACAAGAAACACACTCTGCTTTTGAGAAATGAGCACTCCTCTACTCTACTGTGTTTCCTATAGGGCCAGAACAGTGAGCTTGCTCAGAACAAAAGAACTGTGCTTCCTACACACACGGGCCATATCTAGTTCAAATCTGCTTACGAAACTCACAAGAACAGTAGCCTCTCTTCAGTCCAATACACTGTACTTGCTGGGAACAGACGCGAGTGCTATTTGCACTGTGTATGGCAAAGGGAGCACAGAATGGACTCTTCTTACCAGAAAACAACTTCGCTAGTAGGACCAGAAACTGCATGTGTATTTCAACTCCATTTAGGACTGGGAAACAAACGCTAGCTCGCCTTACAAGAAACACACTCTGCTTTTGACAAAAGAGCACTCTTCTACTCTACTGTGTTTCCTATGGTGTCCAAACAGAGAACTTGCTCAGAACAAAAGAACTGTGCTTCCTACACTCGGGCCATAGCTAGTTCATCTCTGCTGAGGAAACTGACAAGAGAAGTAGCTCCTCTTCAGTCCAATACACTGTACTTGCTGGCAACAGATGCCAGTGCTATTTGCACTGTGTATGGCAATGGGAGCACACTAGTGACTTTCCTTACCAGAAAGCAACTCTTGCTCGTAGGACCAAAAACTGCATTTGATTCACCTCCATTTAGGACTGGGAAACAAATGCTAGCTCGCCTTAGAAGTAACACACTCTGCTTTTGAGGAAGGAGCACTCTTCTACTCTACTGTGTTTCCTTTAGCGCCAGAACAGTGAGCTTGCTCAGCACAAAAGAACTGTGGTTCCTACACACGGCCACATCTAGTTCAATTCTCCTTAGGAAACTGACAAGAACAGTAGATCCTCTTCAGTACAATACACTGTACTTGCTGGGAACAGACGCGAGTACTATTTGCACTGTGTATGGCAATGGGAACACAATTGTGACTCTTCATACCACAAAACAACTCTTGCTCATAGGACCAGAAACTGCATGTGATTCAACTCCATTTAGGACTGGGAAACAAACGCTAGCTCGCCTTACAAGAAACACACTCTGCTTTTGAGAAAAGAGCACTCCTCTACTCTACTGTGTTTTCTATAGGGCCAGAACAGTGAGCTTGCTCAGAACAAAAGAACTGTGCTTCCTACACACACGTGCCATATCTAGTTCAACTCTGCTTAGGAAACTGACAAGAACAGTAGCTCCTCTTCAGTCCAATACACTGTACTTGCTGGGAACAGAAGCGAGTGCTATTTTTACTGTGTATGGCAATGGGAGCACAATAGTGACTCTTCTTACCAGAAAACAACTCTTGCTCGTAGGACCAAAAACTGCATTTGATTCACCTCCATTTAGGACTGGGAAACAAATGCTAGCTAGACTTACAAGAAACACACTCTGCTTTTGAGAAAAGAGCACTCCTCTACTCTACTGGGTTTCCTATAGGGCCAGAACAGTGAGCTTGCTCAGAACAAAAGAACTGTGCTTGCTACACACATGGGACGTATCTAGTTCAAATCTGCTTACGAAACTCACAAGAACAGTAGCCTCTCTTCAGTACAATACACTGTACTTGCTGGGAACAGACGCAAGTGCTATTTGCACTGTGTATGGCAAAGGGAGCGCAGAATGGACTCTTCTTACCAGAAAACAACTTCGCTCGTAGGACCAGAAACTGCATGTGTATTTCAACTCCATTTAGGACTGGGAAACAAACGCTAGCTCGCCTTAAAAGAAACACACTCTGCTTTTGACAAAAGAGCACTCTTCTACTCTACTGTGTTTCCTATAGGACCAGAACAGTGAGCTTGCTCAGAACAAAAGAACTGTGCTTCCTACACACACGGGCCATATCTATTTCAACTCTGCTTAGGAAACTGACAGGAACAGTAGATCCTCTTCAGTCCAATACACTGTATTTGCTGGGAACAGATGCCAGTGCTATTTGCACTGTGTATGAATATGGGAGCACAATAGTGACTCTTCTTACCATAAAACAACTCTTGCTCGTAGGACCAGAAACTGCATGGGATTCAACTCCATTTAGCACTGGGAAACAAACGCTAGCTCACCTTACAAAAAACACACTCTGCTTTTGAGAAAAGAGCACTCTTTTATTCTACTATGTTTCCTGTAGGGCCAAAACAGAGAGCTTGCTCAGAAAAAAAGAACTGTGCTTCCTACACACACGGATCATATCTAGTTCAACTCTGCTTAGGAACCTGACAAGAACAGTAGATCCTCTTCAGTCTAATACACTGTACATGCTGGGAACAGACGCCAGTGCTATTTGCCCTGTGTATGACAATGGAAGCCCAATAGTGACTCTTCTTACCAGAAAACATCTCTTGCTCGTAGGACCAGAAAGTGCATGGGATTCAACTCCATTTAGCACTGGGAAACGAACGCTAGCTCGCCTTACAAGAAACACGCTCTGCTTTGAGAAAAGGTCACACTTCTACTCTACTGTGTTTCCTATAGAGTCCGAACAGTGAGCTTGCTCAGAACAAAAGAACCGTGCGTCCTACACACACGGGCCATATCTAGTTCAACTCTGCTTAGGAAACTGAAAAGAACAGTAGATCCTCTTCAGTCCAATACACTGTACTTGCTGGGAACATACGCCAGTCCTATTTGCACTGTGAATGACAGAGGGAGCGCAATAGTGACTCTTCTTAGCAAAAACAACTCTTGCTCGTAGGACCAGAAACTGCATGTGATGCAACTCGATTTATGACTGGGAAACAAACGCTAGCTCGCCTTACAAGAAACACACTCTGCTTTTGAGAAAAGAGCACTCTTCTACTCTACTGTGTTTCCTGTAGGGCCAGAACAGTGAGCTTGCTCAAAACAAAAGAATTGTGCTTCCTACACACACGGGCTATATCTAGTTCAACTCTGCTTAGGAACCTGACAAGAACAGTAGCTCCTCTTCAGTCCAATACACTGTACTTGCTGGGAGCAGACGCGAGTTCTATTTGCGCAGTGTATGGCAAAGGGAGCGAAATAGTGACTTTTCTTACCAGAAAACAACTCTTGTTCGTAGGACCAGAAACTGCATGGGAATCAACTCCGTTTCTGACTGGGAAATAAACACTAGCTAGACTTACAAGAAACACACTCTGCTTTTGAGAAAAGAGCACTCTTCTACTCTACTGTGTTTACTATGGGGTTCCAAAATTGAGCTTGCTCAGAACAAAAGAACTGTGCTTCACACACACGGGCCATATCTAGTTCAACTCTGCTTAGGAAACTGACAAGAACAGTAGCTCCTCTTCTGTCCAATACACTGTAATTGCAAAGAACAGTAGCGAGTGTTGTTTGCACTGTGTATGGCAATAGGATTGCAATAGTGACTCTTCTTACCAGAAAACAACTCTTGCTCATAGGAAAAGAAACTGCATGTAATTCAACTCCATTTAGGACTGGGAAACAAACGCTAGCTCACCTTACAAGAAACACACTTTGCTTTTGAGAAAAGAGCACTCTTCTACTCTTCTGTGTTTCCTATAGGACCAGAACAGTGAGCTTGCTCAGAAGAAAAGAACTGTGCTTCCTACACACACGGGCCATATCTCGTTCAACTCTGCGTAGGAAACTGACAAGAACATTAGCTCC
>NW_026736252.1:0-77891 GCF_949786415.1 Peromyscus eremicus | reverse complement strand
ACTCAACTCCATTTAAGACTGGGAAACAAACTCTAGCTCGCCTTACAAGAAACACACTCTGCTTCTGAGAAAAGAGCACTCTTCTACTCTACTGTGTTTCCTATAGGGCCAGAAGAGTGAGCTTGCTCAGAACAAATGAACTGTGCTTCCTAGACACAAGGGCCATATCTAGTTCAACTCTGCTTAGGAAACTGACAAGAACAGTAGCTCCTCTTCAGTCCGATAAAGTGTACTTGCTGGGAACAGACGCGAGTGCTATTTGCACTGTGTATGGCAAAGGGAGCGCAATAGAGACTTTCCTTACCAGAAAACAACTCTTCCTCATAGGACCAGAAACTGCATGTGATTCAACTGCGTTTAGGACTGGGAAACAAATGTTAGCTCGACTTACATGAAACACACTCTGCTTTTGAGAAATGAGCACTCTTCTACTTTACTGTGTTTCCTATGGGGTCCGAACAGTGAGCTTGCTCAGAACAAAAGAACTGTGCTTCCTACACACATGGGCCATATCTAGTTCAACTCTGCTTAGGAAACTGACAAGAACAGTAGCTCCTCTTCAGTCTGATACACTGTACTTGGTGGGAACTGATGCCAGTGCTATTTGCACTGTGTGTGGCAATGGGAGCGCAACAGTGACTTTCCTCACCAGAAAACAACTCTTGCTCATAGGACCAGAAACTGCATGTGATTCAACTCCATTTATGACTGGGAAACAAAAGCTAGCTCGCCTTACAAGAAACACTCTCTGCTTTTGAGAAAAGAGCACTCTTCTACTCTACTGTGTTTCCTATGAGGTCCAAAAAGTGAGCTTGCTCAGAACAAAGAACTGTGCTTCCTACACACATGGACCATATCTAGTTCAACTCTGCTTAGGAAACTGACACGAACAGTAGCTCCTATTCAGTCCAATACACTGTACTTGCTGGGAACAGACGCGAGTGCTATTTGCACTGTGTATGGCATTTGGAGCACAATAGTGACTCTTCTTACCAGAAAACAACTCTTGCTCGTAGGATCAAAAACTGCATGTGACTCAACTCCATTTAGGACTGGGAAACAAACGCTAGCTCGCCTTACAAGAAACACACTCTGCTTTTGAGAAATGAGCACTCTTCTACTCTACTGTGTTTCCTGTGGGGTCCGAACAGTGAGCTTGCTCAGAACAAAAGAACTGTGCTTCCTACACACATGGGCCATATCTAATTCAACTCTGCTTAGGAAACTGACAAGAACAGTAGCTCCTCTTCAGTCTGATACACTGTACTAGGTGGGAACTGATGCGAGTGCTATTTGCACTGTGTGTGGCAATGGGAGCGCAATAGTGACTTTCCTTACCAGAAAACAACTCTTGCTCATAGGACCACAAACTGCATGTGATTCAACTCCATTTATGACTGGGAAACAAAAGCTAGCTCGCCTTACAAGAAACACTCTCTGCTTTTGAGAAAAGAGCACTCTTCTACTCTACTGTGTTTCCTATCGGGCCAGAACAGTGAGCTTGCTCAGAACATAATAACTGTGCTTCCTAAACACACGGGCTATATCTAGTTCAACTCTGCTTAGGAAACTGACAAAAACAGTAGCTCCTCTTCAGTCCGATACACTGTACTTGCTGGGAACAGACGCCAGTGCTATTTGCACTGTGCATGGCAAAGGGAGTGCAATATTGACTTTCCTTACCAGAAATCAACTCTTGCTCGTAGGACCAGAAACTGCATGTGATTCAACTCCATTTAGGACTGGGGAACAAACGATAGATTGCCTTACAAAAAACACACTCTGCTTTTGAGAAAAGAGCACTCTTCTACTCTACTGTTTTTCCTATGGGGTCCTAACAGTGAGCTTGCTCAGAACAAAAAAACTGTGCTTCCTACACACACGGAAATATCTAGTTCAATTTTGCTTAGGAACCTGACAATAACAGTAGATCCTCTTCAGTCCAATACACTGTACTTGCTGCGTACAGACGCCAGTGCTATTTGTCCTGTGTATGGCAATGGCAGCGCAATAGTGACTTTCCTTTCCAGAAAACAACTCTTGCTCGTAGTACCAAAAACTGCATGGGATTCAACTCCATTTAGGACTGGAAAAACAAACGCTAGCTCGCCTTACAAGAAACACACTCTGCTTTAGAGAAAAGAGCACTCTTCTACTCTACTGTGTTTCCTATGGGGTCCAAACAGTGAGCTTGCTCAGAACAAAAGAACTGTGCTTCCTACACACACGGATCATATCTAGTTCAACTCTGCTTAGGAAACTGACAAGAACAGTAGCACCTATTCAGTCCAATACACTGTACTTGCTGGGAACAGACTGGAGTGCTATTTGCACTCTGAATGGCAATGGGAGCGCAACGTGACTTTCCTTACCAGAAAACAACTCTTGTTCGTAGGACCAGAAACTGCATGTGATTCAACTCCATTTAGGACTAGGAAACAAACGCTAGCTCGCCTTACAAGAAACACACTCTGCTTTAGAGAAAAGAGCACTCTTCTACTCTACTGTGTTTCCTATGGGGTCCGAACAGTGAGCTTGCTCAGAACAAAAGAACTGTGCTTCCAACACACACGGGCCATGTCTAGTTCAACTCTGCTTAGGAAACTGACAAGAACAGTATCTCCTCTTCAGTCCGATACACTGTACTTGCTGGGAACAGACGCGAGTGCTATTTGCACTGTGTATGGCAAAGGGAGCGCAATAGTGACTTTCCTTACCAGAAAACAACTCTTGCTCGTAGGACCAGAAACTGCATGTGATTCAACTCCGTTTAGGACTGGGAAACAAATGCTAGCTCGCCTTACATGAAACACACTCTACTTTTGAGAAAAGAGCACTCTTCTACTCTACTGTGTTTCCTATGGGGTCCGAACAGTGAGCTTGCTCAGAACAAAAAAACTGTGCTTGCTACACACACGGCCATATCTAGTTCAAGTCTGCTTAGGAAACTAACAAAAACAGTAGCTCCTCTTCAGTCCGATACACTGTCCTTGCTGGGAACAGACGAGAATGATATTTTTCCTGTGTATGGCAATGGCAGCGCAATAGTGACTCTTCTTACCAGATACCAACTCTTGCTCGTAGTACCAGAAACTGCATGGGATTCAACTCCATTTAGGACTGGGAAACAAACGCTAGCTCGCCTTACAAGAAACACACTCTGCTTTAGAGAAAAGAGCACTCTTCTACTCTACTGTTTTTCCTATGGTGTCCAAACAGTGAGCTTGCTCAGAACAAAAGAACTGTGCTTCCTACACACACGGATCATATATAGTTCAACTCTGCTTAGGAAACTGACAAGAACAGTAGATCCTCTTCAGTCCGATACACTGTACTTGCTGAGAACAGATGCGAGGGCTACTTGCTCTGTGTATGGCAATTGGAGCACAATAGTGACTCTTCTTACCAGAAAACAACTCTTGCTCGTAGGACAAAAAACTGCATGTGACTCAACTCCATTTAAGACTGGGAAACAAACTCTAGCTCGCCTTACAAGAAACACACTCTGCTTCTGAGAAAAGAGCACTCTTCTACTCTACTGTGTTTCCTATAGGGCCAGAAGAGTGAGCTTGCTCAGAACAAATGAACTGTGCTTCCTAGACACAAGGGCCATATCTAGTTCAACTCTGCTTAGGAAACTGACAAGAACAGTAGCTCCTCTTCAGTCCGATAAAGTGTACTTGCTGGGAACAGACGCGAGTGCTATTTGCACTGTGTATGGCAAAGGGAGCGCAATAGAGACTTTCCTTACCAGAAAACAACTCTTCCTCATAGGACCAGAAACTGCATGTGATTCAACTGCGTTTAGGACTGGGAAACAAATGTTAGCTCGACTTACATGAAACACACTCTGCTTTTGAGAAATGAGCACTCTTCTACTCTACTGTGTTTCCTATGGGGTCCGAACAGTGAGCTTGCTCAGAACAAAAGAACTGTGCTTCCTACAAACATGGGCCATATCTAGTTCAACTCTGCTTAGGAAACTGACAAGAACAGTAGCTCCTCTTCAGTCTGATACACTGTACTTGGTGGGAACTGATGCGAGTGCTATTTGCACTGTGTGTGGCAATGGGAGCGCAATAGTGACTTTCCTTACCAGAAAACAACTCTTGCTCATAGGACCAGAAACTGCATGTGATTCAACTCCATTTATGACTGGGAAACAAAAGCTAGCTCGCCTTACAAGAAACACTCTCTGCTTTTGAGAAAAGAGCACTCTTCTACTCTACTGTGTTTCCTATGAGGTCCAAAAAGTGAGCTTGCTCAGAACAAAGAACTGTGCTTCCTACACACATGGACCATATCTAGTTCAACTCTGCTTAGGAAACTGAGACGAACAGTAGCTCCTATTCAGTCCAATACACTGTACTTGCTGGGAACAGACGCGAGTGCTATTTGCACTGTGTATGGCATTTGGAGCACAATAGTGACTCTTCTTACCAGAAAACAACTCTTGCTCGTAGGATCAAAAACTGCATGTGACTCAACTCCATTTAGGACTGGGAAACAAACGCTAGCTCGCCTTACAAGAAACACACTCTGCTTTAGAGAAAAGAGCACTCTTCTACTCTACTGTGTTTCCTATCGGGCCAGAACAGTGAGCTTGCTCAGAACATAATAACTGTGCTTCCTAAACAAACGGGCCATATCTAGTTCAACTCTGCTTAGGAAACTGACAAAAACAGTAGCTCCTCTTCAGTCCGATACACTGTACTTGCTGGGAACAGACACGAGTGCTATTTGCACTGTGTATGGCAAAGGGAGTGCAATAGTGACTTTCCTTACCAGAAAACAACTCTTGCTCGTAGGACCAGAAACTGCATGTGATTCAACTCCATTTAGGACTGGGGAACAAACGATAGCTTGCCTTACAAAAAACACACTCTGCTTTTGAGAAAAGAGCACTCTTCTACTCTACTGTGTTTCCTATGGGGTCCTAACAGTGAGCTTGCTCAGAACAAAAGAACTGTGCTTACTACACACACGGAAATATCTAGTTCAATTTTGCTTAGGAACCTGACAATAACAGTAGATCCTCTTCAGTCCAATACACTGTACTTGCTGCGTACAGACGCCAGTGCTATTTGTCCTGTGTATGGCAATGGCAGTGCAATAGTGACTTTCTTTCCAGGAAACAACTCTTGCTCGTAGTACCAAAAACTGCATGGGATTCAACTCCATTTAGGACTGGAAAACAAACCCTAGCTCGCCTTACAAGAAACACACTCTGCTTTAGAGAAAAGAGCACTCTTCTACTCTACTGTGTTTCCTATGGGGTCCAAACTGTGAGCTTGCTCAGAACAAAAGAACTGTGCTTCCTACACACAGGCCATATCTAGTTCAACTCTGCTGAGGAAACTGACAAGAACAGTAGCTCCTCATCATCCGATACACTGTACTTGCTGGGAACAGACGCGAGTAATATTTTCACTGTGTATGGCAATGGGAGCACAATAGTGACTTTCCTTACCAGAAAACAACTCTTGCTCGTAGGACCAGAAACTGCATGTGATTCAACTCCATTTAGGACTGAGAA
Organism: Peromyscus eremicus; assembly: GCF_949786415.1. NCBI lineage: Eukaryota > Metazoa > Chordata > Mammalia > Rodentia > Cricetidae > Peromyscus > Peromyscus eremicus. The sequence goes on along the minus strand of NW_026736252.1, from coordinate 72,355 downwards.
ACAAACGCTAGCTCGCCTTACAAGAAACACACTCTGCTTTTGAGAAAAGAGCACTCTTCTACTCTACTGTGTATCCTATGGGGTCCGAACAGTGAGCTTGCTCAGAACAAAAAAACTGTGCTTGCTACACACACGGCCATATCTAGTTCAAGTCTGCTTAGGAAACTAACAAAAACAGTAGCTCCTCTTCAGTCCGATACACTGTACTTGCTGGGAACAGACGAGAATGATATTTTTCCTGTGTATGGCAATGGCAGCGCAATAGTGACTCTTCTTACCAGATAACAACTCTTGCTCCTAGTACCAGAAACTGCATGGGATTCAACTCCATTTGGGACTGGGAAACAAACGCTAGCTCGCCTTACAAGAAACACACTCTGCTTTAGAAAAAAGAGCACTCTTCTACTCTACTGTGTTTCCTATGGTGTCCAAACAGTGAGCTTGCTCAGAACAAAAGAACTGTGCTTCCTACACACACGGATCATATATAGTTCAACTCTGCTTAGGAAACTGACAAGAACAGTAGATCCTCTTCAGTCCGATACACTGTACTTGCTGAGAACAGACGCGAGGGCTACTTGCTCTGTGTATGGCAATTGGAGCACAATAGTGACTCTTCTTACCAGAAAACAACTCTTGCTCGTAGGACAAAAAACTGCATGTGACTCAACTCCATTTAAGACTGGGAAACAAACTCTAGCTCGCCTTACAAGAAACACACTCTGCTTTTGAGAAAAGAGCACTCTTCTACTCTACTGTGTTTCCTATAGGGCCAGAAGAGTGAGCTTGCTCAGAACAAATGAACTGTGCTTCCTAGACACAAGGGCCATATCTAGTTCAACTCTGCTTAGGAAACTGACAAGAACAGTAGCTCCTCTTCAGTCCGAAAAAGTGTACTTGCTGGGAACAGACGCGAGTGCTATTTGCACTGTGCATGGCAAAGGGAGTGCAATAGTGACTTTCCTTACCAGAAAAAAACTCTTGCTCGTAGGACCAGAAACTGCATGTGATTCAACTCCATTTAGGACTGGGGAACAAACGATAGCTTGCCTTACAAAAAACACACTCTGCTTTTGAGAAAAGAGCACTCTTCTACTCTACTGTGTTTCTTATGGGGTCCAAACAGTGAGCTTGCTCAGAACAAAAGAACTGTGCTTCCTACACACACGGATCATATCTAGTTCAACTCTGCTTAGGAAACTGACAAGAACAGTAGCACCTATTGAGTCCAATACACTGTACTTGCTGGGAACAGACTGGAGTGCTATTTGCACTCTGAATGGCAATGGGAGCGCAACGTGACTTTCCTTACCAGAAAACAACTCTTGTTCGTAGGACCACAAACTGCATGTGATTCAACTCCGTTTAGGACTAGGAAACAAACGCTAGCTCGCCTTACAAGAAACACACTCTGCTTTAGAGAAAAGAGCACTCTTCTACTCTACTGTGTTTCCTATGGGGTCCGAACAGTGAGCTTGCTCAGAACAAAAGAACTGTGCTTCCTACACACACGGGCCATGTCTAGTTCAACTCTGCTTAGGAAACTGACAAGAACAGTATCTCCTCTTCAGTCCGATACACTGTACTTGCTGGGAACAGACGCGAGTGCTATTTGCACTGTGTATGGCAAAGGGAGCGCAATAGTGACTTTCCTTACCAGAAAACAACTCTTGCTCGTAGGACCAGAAACTGCATGTGATTCAACTCCGTTTAGGACTGGGAAACAAATGCTAGCTCGCCTTACATGAAACACACTCTACTTTTGAGAAAAGAGCACTCTTCTACTCTACTGTGTTTCCTATGGGGTCCGAACAGTGAGCTTGCTCAGAACAAAAAAACTGTGCTTGCTACACACGGGGCCATATCTAGTTCAAGTCTGCTTAGGAAACTAACAAAAACAGTAGCTCCTCTTCAGTCCGATACACTGTACTTGCTGGGAACAGACGAGAATGCTATTTTTCCTGTGTATGGCAATGGCAGCGCAATAGTGACTCTTCTTACCAGATAACAACTCTTGCTCGTAGTACCAGAAACTGCATGGGATTCAACTCCATTTAGGACTGGGAAACAAACGCTAGCTCGCCTTACAAGAAACACACTCTGCTTTTGAGAAAAGAGCACTCTTCTACTCTACTGTGTTTCCTATGGGGTCCGAACAGTGAGCTTGCTCAGAACAAAAGAACTGTGCTTCCTACACACATGGGCCATATCTAGTTCAACTCTGCTTAGGAAACTGACAAGAACAGTAGCTCCTCTTCAGTCTGATACACTGTACTTGGTGGGAACTGATGCGAGTGCTATTTGCACTGTGTGTGGCAATGGGAGCGCAATAGTGACTTTCCTTACCAGAAAACAACTCTTGCTCATAGGACCAGAAACTGCATGTGATTCAACTCCATTTATGACTGGGAAACAAAAGCTAGCTCGCCTTACAAGAAACACTCTCTGCTTTTGAGAAAAGAGCACTCTTCTACTCTACTGTGTTTCCTATGAGGTCCAAAAAGTGAGCTTGCTCAGAACAAAGAACTGTGCTTCCTACACACATGGACCATATCTAGTTCAACTCTGCTTAGGAAACTGAGACGAACAGTAGCTCCTATTCAGTCCAATACACTGTACTTGCTGGGAACAGACGCGAGTGCTATTTGCACTGTGTATGGCATTTGGAGCACAATAGTGACTCTTCTTACCAGAAAACAACTCTTGCTCGTAGGATCAAAAACTGCATGTGACTCAACTCCATTTAGGACTGGGAAACAAACGCTAGCTCGCCTTACAAGAAACACACTCTGCTTTAGAGAAAAGAGCACTCTTCTACTCTACTGTGTTTCCTATTGGGCCAGAACAGTGAGCTTGCTCAGAACATAATAACTGTGCTTCCTAAACAAACGGGCCATATCTAGTTCAACTCTGCTTAGGAAACTGACAAAAACAGTAGCTCCTCTTCAGTCCGATACACTGTACTTGCTGGGAACAGACGCCAGTGCTATTTGCACTGTGTATGGCAAAGGGAGTGCAATAGTGACTTTCCTTACCAGAAAACAACTCTTGCTCGTAGGACCAGAAACTGCATGTGATTCAACTCCATTTAGGACTGGGGAACAAACGATAGCTTGCCTTACAAAAAACACACTCTGCTTTTGAGAAAAGAGCACTCTTCTACTCTACTGTGTTTCCTATGGGGTCCTAACAGTGAGCTTGCTCAGAACAAAAGAACTGTGCTTACTACACACACGGAAATATCTAGTTCAATTTTGCTTAGGAACCTGACAATAACAGTAGATCCTCTTCAGTCCAATACACTGTACTTGCTGCGTACAGACGCCAGTGCTATTTGTCCTGTGTATGGCAATGGCAGTGCAATAGTGACTTTCTTTCCAGGAAACAACTCTTGCTCGTAGTACCAAAAACTGCATGGGATTCAACTCCATTTAGGACTGGAAAACAAACCCTAGCTCGCCTTACAAGAAACACACTCTGCTTTAGAGAAAAGAGCACTCTTCTACTCTACTGTGTTTCCTATGGGGTCCAAACTGTGAGCTTGCTCAGAACAAAAGAACTGTGCTTCCTACACACAGGCCATATCTAGTTCAACTCTGCTGAGGAAACTGACAAGAACAGTAGCTCCTCATCATCCGATACACTGTACTTGCTGGGAACAGACGCGAGTAATATTTTCACTGTGTATGGCAATGGGAGCACAATAGTGACTTTCCTTACCAGAAAACAACTCTTGCTCGTAGGACCAGAAACTGCATGTGATTCAACTCCATTTAGGACTGAGAAACAAACGCTAGCTCGCCTTACAAGAAACACACTCTGCTTTTGAGAAAAGAGCACTCTTCTACTCTACTGTGTATCCTATGGGGTCCGAACAGTGAGCTTGCTCAGAACAAAAAAACTGTGCTTGCTACACACACGGCCATATCTAGTTCAAGTCTGCTTAGGAAACTAACAAAAACAGTAGCTCCTCTTCAGTCCGATACACTGTACTTGCTGGGAACAGACGAGAATGATATTTTTCCTGTGTATGGCAATGGCAGCGCAATAGTGACTCTTCTTACCAGATAACAACTCTTGCTCCTAGTACCAGAAACTGCATGGGATTCAACTCCATTTGGGACTGGGAAACAAACGCTAGCTCGCCTTACAAGAAACACACTCTGCTTTAGAAAAAAGAGCACTCTTCTACTCTACTGTGTTTCCTATGGTGTCCAAACAGTGAGCTTGCTCAGAACAAAAGAACTGTGCTTCCTACACACACGGATCATATATAGTTCAACTCTGCTTAGGAAACTGACAAGAACAGTAGATCCTCTTCAGTCCGATACACTGTACTTGCTGAGAACAGACGCGAGGGCTACTTGCTCTGTGTATGGCAATTGGAGCACAATAGTGACTCTTCTTACCAGAAAACAACTCTTGCTCGTAGGACAAAAAACTGCATGTGACTCAACTCCATTTAAGACTGGGAAACAAACTCTAGCTCGCCTTACAAGAAACACACTCTGCTTTTGAGAAAAGAGCACTCTTCTACTCTACTGTGTTTCCTATAGGGCCAGAAGAGTGAGCTTGCTCAGAACAAATGAACTGTGCTTCCTAGACACAAGGGCCATATCTAGTTCAACTCTGCTTAGGAAACTGACAAGAACAGTAGCTCCTCTTCAGTCCGAAAAAGTGTACTTGCTGGGAACAGACGCGAGTGCTATTTGCACTGTGCATGGCAAAGGGAGTGCAATAGTGACTTTCCTTACCAGAAAAAAACTCTTGCTCGTAGGACCAGAAACTGCATGTGATTCAACTCCATTTAGGACTGGGGAACAAACGATAGCTTGCCTTACAAAAAACACACTCTGCTTTTGAGAAAAGAGCACTCTTCTACTCTACTGTGTTTCTTATGGGGTCCAAACAGTGAGCTTGCTCAGAACAAAAGAACTGTGCTTCCTACACACACGGATCATATCTAGTTCAACTCTGCTTAGGAAACTGACAAGAACAGTAGCACCTATTGAGTCCAATACACTGTACTTGCTGGGAACAGACTGGAGTGCTATTTGCACTCTGAATGGCAATGGGAGCGCAACGTGACTTTCCTTACCAGAAAACAACTCTTGTTCGTAGGACCACAAACTGCATGTGATTCAACTCCGTTTAGGACTAGGAAACAAACGCTAGCTCGCCTTACAAGAAACACACTCTGCTTTAGAGAAAAGAGCACTCTTCTACTCTACTGTGTTTCCTATGGGGTCCGAACAGTGAGCTTGCTCAGAACAAAAGAACTGTGCTTCCTACACACACGGGCCATGTCTAGTTCAACTATGCTTAGGAAACTGACAAGAACAGTATCTCCTCTTCAGTCCGATACACTGTACTTGCTGGGAACAGACGCGAGTGCTATTTGCACTGTGTATGGCAAAGGGAGCGCAATAGTGACTTTCCTTACCAGAAAACAACTCTTGCTCGTAGGACCAGAAACTGCATGTGATTCAACTCCGTTTAGGACTGGGAAACAAATGCTAGCTCGCCTTACATGAAACACACTCTACTTTTGAGAAAAGAGCACTCTTCTACTCTACTGTGTTTCCTATGGGGTCCGAACAGTGAGCTTGCTCAGAACAAAAAAACTGTGCTTGCTACACACGGGGCCATATCTAGTTCAAGTCTGCTTAGGAAACTAACAAAAACAGTAGCTCCTCTTCAGTCCGATACACTGTACTTGCTGGGAACAGACGAGAATGCTATTTTTCCTGTGTATGGCAATGGCAGCGCAATAGTGACTCTTCTTACCAGATAACAACTCTTGCTCGTAGTACCAGAAACTGCATGGGATTCAACTCCATTTAGGACTGGGAAACAAACGCTAGCTCGCCTTACAAGAAACACACTCTGCTTTAGAGAAATAAGCACTCTTCTACTCTACTGTGTTTCCTATGGTGTCCAAACAGTGAGCTTGCTCAGAACAAAAGAACTGTGCTTCCTACACACACGGATCATATATAGTTCAACTCTGCTTAGGAAACTGACAAGAACAGTAGATCCTCTTCAGTCCGATACACTGTACTTGCTGAGAACAGACGCGAGGGCTACTTGCTCTGTGTATGGCAATTGGCGCACAATAGTGACTCTTCTTACCAGAAAACAACTCTTGCTCGTAGGACAAAAAACTGCATGTGACTCAACTCCATTTAAGACTGGGAAACAAACTCTAGCTCGCCTTACAAGAAACACACTCTGCTTCTGAGAAAAGAGCACTCTTCTACTCTACTGTGTTTCCTATAGGGCCAGAAGAGTGAGCTTGCTCAGAACAAATGAACTGTGCTTCCTAGACACAAGGGCCATATCTAGTTCAACTCTGCTTAGGAAACTGACAAGAACAGTAGCTCCTCTTCAGTCCGATAAAGTGTACTTGCTGGGAACAGACGCGAGTGCTATTTGCACTGTGTATGGCAAAGGGAGCGCAATAGAGACTTTCCTTACCAGAAAACAACTCTTCCTCATAGGACCAGAAACTGCATGTGATTCAACTGCGTTTAGGACTGGGAAACAAATGTTAGCTCGACTTACATGAAACACACTCTGCTTTTGAGAAATGAGCACTCTTCTACTCTACTGTGTTTCCTATGGGGTCCGAACAGTGAGCTTGCTCAGAACAAAAGAACTGTGCTTCCTACACACATGGGCCATATCTAGTTCAACTCTGCTTAGGAAACTGACAAGAACAGTAGCTCCTCTTCAGTCTGATACACTGTACTTGGTGGGAACTGATGCGAGTGCTATTTGCACTGTGTGTGGCAATGGGAGCGCAATAGTGACTTTCCTTACCAGAAAACAACTCTTGCTCATAGGACCAGAAACTGCATGTGATTCAACTCCATTTATGACTGGGAAACAAAAGCTAGCTCGCCTTACAAGAAACACTCTCTGCTTTTGAGAAAAGAGCACTCTTCTACTCTACTGTGTTTCCTATGAGGTCCAAAAAGTGAGCTTGCTCAGAACAAAGAACTGTGCTTCCTACACACATGGACCATATCTAGTTCAACTCTGCTTAGGAAACTGAGACGAACAGTAGCTCCTATTCAGTCCAATACACTGTACTTGCTGGGAACAGACGCGAGTGCTATTTGCACTGTGTATGGCATTTGGAGCACAATAGTGACTCTTCTTACCAGAAAACAACTCTTGCTCGTAGGATCAAAAACTGCATGTGACTCAACTCCATTTATGACTGGGAAACAAACGCTAGCTCGCCTTACAAGAAACACACTCTGCTTTAGAGAAAAGAGCACTCTTCTACTCTACTGTGTTTCCTATTGGGCCAGAACAGTGAGCTTGCTCAGAACATAATAACTGTGCTTCCTAAACAAACGGGCCATATCTAGTTCAACTCTGCTTAGGAAACTGACAAAAACAGTAGCTCCTCTTCAGTCCGATACACTGTACTTGCTGGGAACAGACGCCAGTGCTATTTGCACTGTGTATGGCAAAGGGAGTGCAATAGTGACTTTCCTTACCAGAAAACAACTCTTGCTCGTAGGACCAGAAACTGCATGTGATTCAACTCCATTTAGGACTGGGGAACAAACGATAGCTTGCCTTACAAAAAACACACTCTGCTTTTGAGAAAATAGCACTCTTCTACTCTACTGTGTTTCCTATGGGGTCCTAACAGTGAGCTTGCTCAGAACAAAAGAACTGTGCTTCCTACACACACGGAAATATCTAGTTCAATTTTGCTTAGGAACCTGACAATAACAGTAGATCCTCTTCAGTCCAATACACTGTACTTGCTGCGTGCAGACGCCAGTGCTATTTGTCCTGTGTATGGCAATGGCAGTGCAATAGTGACTTTCTTTCCAGAAAACAACTCTTGCTCGTAGTACCAAAAACTGCATGGGATTCAACTCCATTTAGGACTGGAAAACAAACGCTAGCTCGCCTTACAAGAAACACACTCTGCTTTAGAGAAAAGAGCACTCTTCTACTCTACTGTGTTTCCTATGGGGTCCAAACAGTGAGCTTGCTCAGAACAAAAGAACTGTGCTTCCTACACACAGGCCATATCTAGTTCAACTCTGCTGAGGAAACTGACAAGAACAGTAGCTCCTCATCATCCGATACACTGTACTTGCTGGGAACAGACGCGAGTAATATTTGCACTGTGTATGGCAATGGGAGCGCAATAGTGACTTTCCTTACCAGAAAACAACTCTTGTTCGTAGGACCAGAAACTGCATGTGATTCAACTCCATTTAGGACTAGGAAACAAATGCTAGCTCGCCTTACAAGAAACTCACTCTGCTTTTGAGAAAAGAGCACTCTTCTACTCTACTGTGTTTCTTATAGGGCCAGAACAGTGAGCTTGCTCAGAACAAAAGAACTGTGCTTCCTACACACACGGGCCATATCTAGTTCACCTCTGCTTAGGAAACTGACAAGAACAGTAGCTCCTCTTCAGTCCAATACACTGTACTTGCTGGGAATAGACGCGAGTGCTATTTTCACTGTGTATGGCAATGGGAGCACAATAGTGACTTTCCTTACCAGAAAACAACTCTTGCTCGTAGGACCAGAAACTGCATGTGATTCAACTCCATTTAGGACTGAGAAACAAACGCTAGCTCGCCTTACAAGAAACACACTCTGCTTTTGAGAAAAGAGCACTCTTCTACTCTACTGTGTATCCTATGGGGTCCGAACAGTGAGCTTGCTCAGAACAAAAAAACTGTGCTTGCTACACACACGGCCATATCTAGTTCAAGTCTGCTTAGGAAACTAACAAAAACAGTAGCTCCTCTTCAGTCCGATACACTGTACTTGCTGGGAACAGACGAGAATGATATTTTTCCTGTGTATGGCAATGGCAGCGCAATAGTGACTCTTCTTACCAGATAACAACTCTTGCTCGTAGTACCAGAAACTGCATGGGATTCAACTCCATTTGGGACTGGGAAACAAACGCTAGCTCGCCTTACAAGAAACACACTCTGCTTTAAAAAAAGAGCACTCTTCTACTCTACTGTGTTTCCTATGGTGTCCAAACAGTGAGCTTGCTCAGAACAAAAGAACTGTGCTTCCTACACACACGGATCATATATAGTTCAACTCTGCTTAGGAAACTGACAATAACAGTAGATCCTCTTCAGTCCGATACACTGTACTTGCTGAGAACAGACGCGAGGGCTACTTGCTCTGTGTATGGCAATTGGAGCACAATAGTGACTCTTCTTACCAGAAAACAACTCTTGCTCGTAGGACAAAAAACTGCATGTGACTCAACTCCATTTAAGACTGGGAAACAAACTCTAGCTCGCCTTACAAGAAACACACTCTGCTTTTGAGAAAAGAGCACTCTTCTACTCTACTGTGTTTCCTATAGGGCCAGAAGAGTGAGCTTGCTCAGAACAAATGAACTGTGCTTCCTAGACACAAGGGCCATATCTAGTTCAACTCTGCTTAGGAAACTGACAAGAACAGTAGCTCCTCTTCAGTCCGAAAAAGTGTACTTGCTGGGAACAGACGCGAGTGCTATTTGCACTGTGCATGGCAAAGGGAGTGCAATAGTGACTTTCCTTACCAGAAAAAAACTCTTGCTCGTAGGACCAGAAACTGCATGTGATTCAACTCCATTTAGGACTGGGGAACAAACGATAGCTTGCCTTACAAAAAACACACTCTGCTTTTGAGAAAAGAGCACTCTTCTACTCTACTGTGTTTCTTATGGGGTCCAAACAGTGAGCTTGCTCAGAACAAAAGAACTGTGCTTCCTACACACACGGATCATATCTAGTTCAACTCTGCTTAGGAAACTGACAAGAACAGTAGCACCTATTGAGTCCAATACACTGTACTTGCTGGGAACAGACTGGAGTGCTATTTGCACTCTGAATGGCAATGGGAGCGCAACGTGACTTTCCTTACCAGAAAACAACTCTTGTTCGTAGGACCACAAACTGCATGTGATTCAACTCCGTTTAGGACTAGGAAACAAACGCTAGCTCGCCTTACAAGAAACACACTCTGCTTTAGAGAAAAGAGCACTCTTCTACTCTACTGTGTTTCCTATGGGGTCCGAACAGTGAGCTTGCTCAGAACAAAAGAACTGTGCTTCCTACACACACGGGCCATGTCTAGTTCAACTATGCTTAGGAAACTGACAAGAACAGTATCTCCTCTTCAGTCCGATACACTGTACTTGCTGGGAACAGACGCGAGTGCTATTTGCACTGTGTATGGCAAAGGGAGCGCAATAGTGACTTTCCTTACCAGAAAACAACTCTTGCTCGTAGGACCAGAAACTGCATGTGATTCAACTCCGTTTAGGACTGGGAAACAAATGCTAGCTCGCCTTACATGAAACACACTCTACTTTTGAGAAAAGAGCACTCTTCTACTCTACTGTGTTTCCTATGGGGTCCGAACAGTGAGCTTGCTCAGAACAAAAAAACTGTGCTTGCTACACACGGGGCCATATCTAGTTCAAGTCTGCTTAGGAAACTAACAAAAACAGTAGCTCCTCTTCAGTCCGATACACTGTACTTGCTGGGAACAGACGAGAATGCTATTTTTCCTGTGTATGGCAATGGCAGCGCAATAGTGACTCTTCTTACCAGATAACAACTCTTGCTCGTAGTACCAGAAACTGCATGGGATTCAACTCCATTTAGGACTGGGAAACAAACGCTAGCTCGCCTTACAAGAAACACACTCTGCTTTAGAGAAATAAGCACTCTTCTACTCTACTGTGTTTCCTATGGTGTCCAAACAGTGAGCTTGCTCAGAACAAAAGAACTGTGCTTCCTACACACACGGATCATATATAGTTCAACTCTGCTTAGGAAACTGACAAGAACAGTAGATCCTCTTCAGTCCGATACACTGTACTTGCTGAGAACAGACGCGAGGGCTACTTGCTCTGTGTATGGCAATTGGCGCACAATAGTGACTCTTCTTACCAGAAAACAACTCTTGCTCGTAGGACAAAAAACTGCATGTGACTCAACTCCATTTAAGACTGGGAAACAAACTCTAGCTCGCCTTACAAGAAACACACTCTGCTTCTGAGAAAAGAGCACTCTTCTACTCTACTGTGTTTCCTATAGGGCCAGAAGAGTGAGCTTGCTCAGAACAAATGAACTGTGCTTCCTAGACACAAGGGCCATATCTAGTTCAACTCTGCTTAGGAAACTGACAAGAACAGTAGCTCCTCTTCAGTCCGATAAAGTGTACTTGCTGGGAACAGACGCGAGTGCTATTTGCACTGTGTATGGCAAAGGGAGCGCAATAGAGACTTTCCTTACCAGAAAACAACTCTTCCTCATAGGACCAGAAACTGCATGTGATTCAACTGCGTTTAGGACTGGGAAACAAATGTTAGCTCGACTTACATGAAACACACTCTGCTTTTGAGAAATGAGCACTCTTCTACTCTACTGTGTTTCCTATGGGGTCCGAACAGTGAGCTTGCTCAGAACAAAAGAACTGTGCTTCCTACACACATGGGCCATATCTAGTTCAACTCTGCTTAGGAAACTGACAAGAACAGTAGCTCCTCTTCAGTCTGATACACTGTACTTGGTGGGAACTGATGCGAGTGCTATTTGCACTGTGTGTGGCAATGGGAGCGCAATAGTGACTTTCCTTACCAGAAAACAACTCTTGCTCATAGGACCAGAAACTGCATGTGATTCAACTCCATTTATGACTGGGAAACAAAAGCTAGCTCGCCTTACAAGAAACACTCTCTGCTTTTGAGAAAAGAGCACTCTTCTACTCTACTGTGTTTCCTATGAGGTCCAAAAAGTGAGCTTGCTCAGAACAAAGAACTGTGCTTCCTACACACATGGACCATATCTAGTTCAACTCTGCTTAGGAAACTGAGACGAACAGTAGCTCCTATTCAGTCCAATACACTGTACTTGCTGGGAACAGACGCGAGTGCTATTTGCACTGTGTATGGCATTTGGAGCACAATAGTGACTCTTCTTACCAGAAAACAACTCTTGCTCGTAGGATCAAAAACTGCATGTGACTCAACTCCATTTATGACTGGGAAACAAACGCTAGCTCGCCTTACAAGAAACACACTCTGCTTTAGAGAAAAGAGCACTCTTCTACTCTACTGTGTTTCCTATTGGGCCAGAACAGTGAGCTTGCTCAGAACATAATAACTGTGCTTCCTAAACAAACGGGCCATATCTAGTTCAACTCTGCTTAGGAAACTGACAAAAACAGTAGCTCCTCTTCAGTCCGATACACTGTACTTGCTGGGAACAGACGCCAGTGCTATTTGCACTGTGTATGGCAAAGGGAGTGCAATAGTGACTTTCCTTACCAGAAAACAACTCTTGCTCGTAGGACCAGAAACTGCATGTGATTCAACTCCATTTAGGACTGGGGAACAAACGATAGCTTGCCTTACAAAAAACACACTCTGCTTTTGAGAAAATAGCACTCTTCTACTCTACTGTGTTTCCTATGGGGTCCTAACAGTGAGCTTGCTCAGAACAAAAGAACTGTGCTTCCTACACACACGGAAATATCTAGTTCAATTTTGCTTAGGAACCTGACAATAACAGTAGATCCTCTTCAGTCCAATACACTGTACTTGCTGCGTACAGACGCCAGTGCTATTTGTCCTGTGTATGGCAATGGCAGTGCAATAGTGACTTTCTTTCCAGAAAACAACTCTTGCTCGTAGTACCAAAAACTGCATGGGATTCAACTCCATTTAGGACTGGAAAACAAACGCTAGCTCGCCTTACAAGAAACACACTCTGCTTTAGAGAAAAGAGCACTCTTCTACTCTACTGTGTTTCCTATGGGGTCCAAACAGTGAGCTTGCTCAGAACAAAAGAACTGTGCTTCCTACACACAGGCCATATCTAGTTCAACTCTGCTGAGGAAACTGACAAGAACAGTAGCTCCTCATCATCCGATACACTGTACTTGCTGGGAACAGACGCGAGTAATATTTGCACTGTGTATGGCAATGGGAGCGCAATAGTGACTTTCCTTACCAGAAAACAACTCTTGTTCGTAGGACCAGAAACTGCATGTGATTCAACTCCATTTAGGACTAGGAAACAAATGCTAGCTCGCCTTACAAGAAACTCACTCTGCTTTTGAGAAAAGAGCACTCTTCTACTCTACTGTGTTTCTTATAGGGCCAGAACAGTGAGCTTGCTCAGAACAAAAGAACTGTGCTTCCTACACACACGGGCCATATCTAGTTCACCTCTGCTTAGGAAACTGACAAGAACAGTAGCTCCTCTTCAGTCCAATACACTGTACTTGCTGGGAATAGACGCAAGTGCTATTTTCACTGTGTATGGCAATGGGAGCACAATAGTGACTTTCCTTACCAGAAAACAACTCTTGCTCGTAGGACCAGAAACTGCATGTGATTCAACTCCATTTAGGACTGAGAAACAAACGCTAGCTCGCCTTACAAGAAACACACTCTGCTTTTGAGAAAAGAGCACTCTTCTACTCTACTGTGTATCCTATGGGGTCCGAACAGTGAGCTTGCTCAGAACAAAAAAACTGTGCTTGCTACACACACGGCCATATCTAGTTCAAGTCTGCTTAGGAAACTAACAAAAACAGTAGCTCCTCTTCAGTCCGATACACTGTACTTGCTGGGAACAGACGAGAATGATATTTTTCCTGTGTATGGCAATGGCAGCGCAATAGTGACTCTTCTTACCAGATAACAACTCTTGCTCGTAGTACCAGAAACTGCATGGGATTCAACTCCATTTGGGACTGGGAAACAAACGCTAGCTCGCCTTACAAGAAACACACTCTGCTTTAAAAAAAGAGCACTCTTCTACTCTACTGTGTTTCCTATGGTGTCCAAACAGTGAGCTTGCTCAGAACAAAAGAACTGTGCTTCCTACACACACGGATCATATATAATTCAACTCTGCTTAGGAAACTGACAAGAACAGTAGATCCTCTTCAGTCCGATACACTGTACTTGCTGAGAACAGACGCGAGGGCTACTTGCTCTGTGTATGGCAATTGGAGCACAATAGTGACTCTTCTTACCAGAAAACAACTCTTGCTCGTAGGACAAAAAACTGCATGTGACTCAACTCCATTTAAGACTGGGAAACAAACTCTAGCTCGCCTTACAAGAAACACACTCTGCTTTTGAGAAAAGAGCACTCTTCTACTCTACTATGTTTCCTATAGGGCCAGAAGAGTGAGCTTGCTCAGAACAAATGAACTGTGCTTCCTAGACACAAGGGCCATATCTAGTTCAACTCTGCTTAGGAAACTGACAAGAACAGTAGCTCCTCTTCAGTCCGAAAAAGTGTACTTGCTGGGAACAGACGCGAGTGCTATTTGCACTGTGCATGGCAAAGGGAGTGCAATAGTGACTTTCCTTACCAGAAAAAAACTCTTGCTCGTAGGACCAGAAACTGCATGTGATTCAACTCCATTTAGGACTGGGGAACAAACGATAGCTTGCCTTACAAAAAACACACTCTGCTTTTGAGAAATGAGCACTCTTCTACTCTACTGTGTTTCCTATGGGGTCCGAACAGTGAGCTTGCTCAGAACAAAAGAACTGTGCTTCCTACACACATGGGCCATATCTAGTTCAACTCTGCTTAGGAAACTGACAAGAACAGTAGCTCCTCTTCAGTCTGATACACTGTACTTGGTGGGAACTGATGCGAGTGCTATTTGCACTGTGTGTGGCAATGGGAGCGCAATAGTGACTTTCCTTACCAGAAAACAACTCTTGCTCATAGGACCAGAAACTGCATGTGATTCAACTCCATTTATGACTGGGAAACAAAAGCTAGCTCGCCTTACAAGAAACACTCTCTGCTTTTGAGAAAAGAGCACTCTTCTACTCTACTGTGTTTCCTATGAGGTCCAAAAAGTGAGCTTGCTCAGAACAAAGAACTGTGCTTCCTACACACATGGACCATATCTAGTTCAACTCTGCTTAGGAAACTGAGACGAACAGTAGCTCCTATTCAGTCCAATACACTGTACTTGCTGGGAACAGACGCGAGTGCTATTTGCACTGTGTATGGCATTTGGAGCACAATAGTGACTCTTCTTACCAGAAAACAACTCTTGCTCGTAGGATCAAAAACTGCATGTGACTCAACTCCATTTATGACTGGGAAACAAACGCTAGCTCGCCTTACAAGAAACACACTCTGCTTTAGAGAAAAGAGCACTCTTCTACTCTACTGTGTTTCCTATTGGGCCAGAACAGTGAGCTTGCTCAGAACATAATAACTGTGCTTCCTAAACAAACGGGCCATATCTAGTTCAACTCTGCTTAGGAAACTGACAAAAACAGTAGCTCCTCTTCAGTCCGATACACTGTACTTGCTGGGAACAGACGCCAGTGCTATTTGCACTGTGTATGGCAAAGGGAGTGCAATAGTGACTTTCCTTACCAGAAAACAACTCTTGCTCGTAGGACCAGAAACTGCATGTGATTCAACTCCATTTAGGACTGGGGAACAAACGATAGCTTGCCTTACAAAAAACACACTCTGCTTTTGAGAAAATAGCACTCTTCTACTCTACTGTGTTTCCTATGGGGTCCTAACAGTGAGCTTGCTCAGAACAAAAGAACTGTGCTTCCTACACACACGGAAATATCTAGTTCAATTTTGCTTAGGAACCTGACAATAACAGTAGATCCTCTTCAGTCCAATACACTGTACTTGCTGCGTACAGACGCCAGTGCTATTTGTCCTGTGTATGGCAATGGCAGTGCAATAGTGACTTTCTTTCCAGAAAACAACTCTTGCTCGTAGTACCAAAAACTGCATGGGATTCAACTCCATTTAGGACTGGAAAACAAACGCTAGCTCGCCTTACAAGAAACACACTCTGCTTTAGAGAAAAGAGCACTCTTCTACTCTACTGTGTTTCCTATGGGGTCCAAACAGTGAGCTTGCTCAGAACAAAAGAACTGTGCTTCCTACACACAGGCCATATCTAGTTCAACTCTGCTGAGGAAACTGACAAGAACAGTAGCTCCTCATCATCCGATACACTGTACTTGCTGGGAACAGACGCGAGTAATATTTGCACTGTGTATGGCAATGGGAGCGCAATAGTGACTTTCCTTACCAGAAAACAACTCTTGTTCGTAGGACCAGAAACTGCATGTGATTCAACTCCATTTAGGACTAGGAAACAAATGCTAGCTCGCCTTACAAGAAACTCACTCTGCTTTTGAGAAAAGAGCACTCTTCTACTCTACTGTGTTTCTTATAGGGCCAGAACAGTGAGCTTGCTCAGAACAAAAGAACTGTGCTTCCTACACACACGGGCCATATCTAGTTCACCTCTGCTTAGGAAACTGACAAGAACAGTAGCTCCTCTTCAGTCCAATACACTGTACTTGCTGGGAATAGACGCGAGTGCTATTTTCACTGTGTATGGCAATGGGAGCACAATAGTGACTTTCCTTACCAGAAAACAACTCTTGCTCGTAGGACCAGAAACTGCATGTGATTCAACTCCATTTAGGACTGAGAAACAAACGCTAGCTCGCCTTACAAGAAACACACTCTGCTTTTGAGAAAAGAGCACTCTTCTACTCTACTGTGTATCCTATGGGGTCCGAACAGTGAGCTTGCTCAGAACAAAAAAACTGTGCTTGCTACACACACGGCCATATCTAGTTCAAGTCTGCTTAGGAAACTAACAAAAACAGTAGCTCCTCTTCAGTCCGATACACTGTACTTGCTGGGAACAGACGAGAATGATATTTTTCCTGTGTATGGCAATGGCAGCGCAATAGTGACTCTTCTTACCAGATAACAACTCTTGCTCGTAGTACCAGAAACTGCATGGGATTCAACTCCATTTGGGACTGGGAAACAAACGCTAGCTCGCCTTACAAGAAACACACTCTGCTTTAGAAAAAAGAGCACTCTTCTACTCTACTGTGTTTCCTATGGTGTCCAAACAGTGAGCTTGCTCAGAACAAAAGAACTGTGCTTCCTACACACACGGATCATATATAATTCAACTCTGCTTAGGAAACTGACAAGAACAGTAGATCCTCTTCAGTCCGATACACTGTACTTGCTGAGAACAGACGCGAGGGCTACTTGCTCTGTGTATGGCAATTGGAGCACAATAGTGACTCTTCTTACCAGAAAACAACTCTTGCTCGTAGGACAAAAAACTGCATGTGACTCAACTCCATTTAAGACTGGGAAACAAACTCTAGCTCGCCTTACAAGAAACACACTCTGCTTTTGAGAAAAGAGCACTCTTCTACTCTACTATGTTTCCTATAGGGCCAGAAGAGTGAGCTTGCTCAGAACAAATGAACTGTGCTTCCTAGACACAAGGGCCATATCTAGTTCAACTCTGCTTAGGAAACTGACAAGAACAGTAGCTCCTCTTCAGTCCGAAAAAGTGTACTTGCTGGGAACAGACGCGAGTGCTATTTGCACTGTGCATGGCAAAGGGAGTGCAATAGTGACTTTCCTTACCAGAAAAAAACTCTTGCTCGTAGGACCAGAAACTGCATGTGATTCAACTCCATTTAGGACTGGGGAACAAACGATAGCTTGCCTTACAAAAAACACACTCTGCTTTTGAGAAAAGAGCACTCTTCTACTCTACTGTGTTTCTTATGGGGTCCAAACAGTGAGCTTGCTCAGAACAAAAGAACTGTGCTTCCTACACACACGGATCATATATAGTTCAACTCTGCTTAGGAAACTGACAAGAACAGTAGATCCTCTTCAGTCCGATACACTGTACTTGCTGGGAACAGACGCGAGTGCTATTTGCACTGTGTATGGCATTTGGAGCACAATAGTGACTTTCCTTCCCAGAAAACAACTCTTGCTCATAGGACCACAAACTGCATGTGATTCAACTCCATTTATGACTGGGAAACAAAAGCTAGCTCGCCTTACAAGAAACACTCTCTGCTTTTGAGAAAAGAGCACTCTTCTACTCTACTGTGTTTTCTATCGGGCCAGAACAGTGAGCTTGCTCAGAACATAATAACTGTGCTTCCTAAACAAACGGGCCATATCTAGTTCAACTCTGCTTAGGAAACTGTCAAAAACAGTAGCTCCTCTTCAGTCCGATACACTGTACTTGCTGGGAACAGACGCCAGTGCTATTTGCACAGTGTATGGCAAAGGGAGTGCAATAGTGACTTTCCTTACCAGAAAAAAACTCTTGCTCGTAGGACCAGAAACTGCATGTGATTCAACTCCATTTAGGACTGGGGAACAAACGATAGCTTGCCTTACAAAAAACACACTCTGCTTTTGAGAAAAGAGCACTCTTCTACTCTACTGTGTTTCCTATGGGGTCCAAACAGTGAGCTTGCTCAGAACAAAAGAACTGTGCTTCCTACACACACGGATCATATCTAGTTAAACTCTGCTTAGGAAACTGACAAGAACAGTAGCACCTATTCAGTCCAATACACTGTACTTGCTGGGAACAGACTGGAGTGCTATTTGCACTCTGAATGGCAATGGGAGCGCAACGTGACTTTCCTTACCAGAAAACAACACTTGTTCGTAGGACCAGAAACTGCATGTGATTCAACTCCATTTAGGACTAGGAAACAAACGCTAGCTCGCCTTACAAGAAACACACTCTGCTTTAGAGAAAAGAGCACTCATCTACTCTACTGTGTTTCCTATGGGGTCCGAACAGTGAGCTTGCTCAGAACAAAAGAACTGTGCTTCCTACACACACGGGCCATGTCTAGTTCAACTCTGCTTAGGAAACTGACAAGAACAGTATCTCCTCTTCAGTCCGATACACTGTACTTGCTGGGAACAGACACGAGTGCTATTTGCACTGTGTATGGCAAAGGGAGCGCAATAGTGACTTTCCTTACCAGAAAACAACTCTTGCTCGTAGGACCAGAAACTGCATGTGATTCAACTCCGTTTAGGACTGGGAAACAAATGCTAGCTCGCCTTACATGAAACACACTCTACTTTTGAGAAAAGAGCACTCTTCTACTCTACTGTGTTTCCTATGGGGTCCGAACAGTGAGCTTGCTCAGAACAAAAAAACTGTGCTTGCTACACACACGGCCATATCTAGTTCAAGTCTGCTTAGGAAACTAACAAAAACAGTAGCTCCTCTTCAGTCCGATACACTGTACTTGCTGGGAACAGACGAGAATGCTATTTTTCCTGTGTATGGCAATGGCAGCGCAATAGTGACTCTTCTTACCAGATAACAACTCTTGCTCGTAGTACCAGAAACTGCATGGGATTCAACTCCATTTAGGACTGGGAAACAAACGCTAGCTCGCCTTACAAGAAACACACTCTGCTTTAGAGAAATAAGCACTCTTCTACTCTACTGTGTTTCCTATGGTGTCCAAACAGTGAGCTTGCTCAGAACAAAAGAACTGTGCTTCCTACACACACGGATCATATATAGTTCAACTCTGCTTAGGAAACTGACAAGAACAGTAGATCCTCTTCAGTCCGATACACTGTACTTGCTGAGAACAGATGCGAGGGCTACTTGCTCTGTGTATGGCAATTGGAGCACAATAGTGACTCTTCTTACCAGAAAACAACTCTTGCTCGTAGGACAAAAAACTGCATGTGACTCAACTCCATTTAAGACTGGGAAACAAACTCTAGCTCGCCTTACAAGAAACACACTCTGCTTCTGAGAAAAGAGCACTCTTCTACTCTACTGTGTTTCCTATAGGGCCAGAAGAGTGAGCTTGCTCAGAACAAATGAACTGTGCTTCCTAGACACAAGGGCCATATCTAGTTCAACTCTGCTTAGGAAACTGACAAGAACAGTAGCTCCTCTTCTGTCCGATAAAGTGTACTTGCTGGGAACAGACGCGAGTGCTATTTGCACTGTGTATGGCAAAGGGAGCGCAATAGAGACTTTCCTTACCAGAAAACAACTCTTCCTCATAGGACCAGAAACTGCATGTGATTCAACTGCGTTTAGGACTGGGAAACAAATGTTAGCTCGACTTACATGAAACACACTCTGCTTTTGAGAAATGAGCACTCTTCTACTCTACTGTGTTTCCTATGGGGTCCGAACAGTGAGCTTGCTCAGAACAAAAGAACTGTGCTTCCTACAAACATGGGCCATATCTAGTTCAACTCTGCTTAGGAAACTGACAAGAACAGTAGCTCCTCTTCAGTCTGATACACTGTACTTGGTGGGAACTGATGCGAGTGCTATTTGCACTGTGTGTGGCAATGGGAGCGCAATAGTGACTTTCCTTACCAGAAAACAACTCTTGCTCATAGGACCAGAAACTGCATGTGATTCAACTCCATTTATGACTGGGAAACAAAAGCTAGCTCGCCTTACAAGAAACACTCTCTGCTTTTGAGAAAAGAGCACTCTTCTACTCTACTGTGTTTCCTATGAGGTCCAAAAAGTGAGCTTGCTCAGAACAAAGAACTGTGCTTCCTACACACATGGACCATATCTAGTTCAACTCTGCTTAGGAAACTGAGACGAACAGTAGCTCCTATTCAGTCCAATACACTGTACTTGCTGGGAACAGACGCGAGTGCTATTTGCACTGTGTATGGCATTTGGAGCACAATAGTGACTCTTCTTACCAGAAAACAACTCTTGCTCGTAGGATCAAAAACTGCATGTGACTCAACTCCATTTAGGACTGGGAAACAAACGCTAGCTCGCCTTACAAGAAACACACTCTGCTTTAGAGAAAAGAGCACTCTTCTACTCTACTGTGTTTCCTATCGGGCCAGAACAGTGAGCTTGCTCAGAACATAATAACTGTGCTTCCTAAACAAACGGGCCATATCTAGTTCAACTCTGCTTAGGAAACTGACAAAAACAGTAGCTCCTCTTCAGTCCGATACACTGTACTTGCTGGGAACAGACACGAGTGCTATTTGCACTGTGTATGGCAAAGGGAGTGCAATAGTGACTTTCCTTACCAGAAAACAACTCTTGCTCGTAGGACCAGAAACTGCATGTGATTCAACTCCATTTAGGACTGGGGAACAAACGATAGCTTGCCTTACAAAAAACACACTCTGCTTTTGAGAAAATAGCACTCTTCTACTCTACTGTGTTTCCTATGGGGTCCTAACAGTGAGCTTGCTCAGAACAAAAGAACTGTGCTTACTACACACACGGAAATATCTAGTTCAATTTTGCTTAGGAACCTGACAATAACAGTAGATCCTCTTCAGTCCAATACACTGTACTTGCTGCGTACAGACGCCAGTGCTATTTGTCCTGTGTATGGCAATGGCAGTGCAATAGTGACTTTCTTTCCAGGAAACAACTCTTGCTCGTAGTACCAAAAACTGCATGGGATTCAACTCCATTTAGGACTGGAAAACAAACCCTAGCTCGCCTTACAAGAAACACACTCTGCTTTAGAGAAAAGAGCACTCTTCTACTCTACTGTGTTTCCTATGGGGTCCAAACTGTGAGCTTGCTCAGAACAAAAGAACTGTGCTTCCTACACACAGGCCATATCTAGTTCAACTCTGCTGAGGAAACTGACAAGAACAGTAGCTCCTCATCATCCGATACACTGTACTTGCTGGGAACAGACGCGAGTAATATTTTCACTGTGTATGGCAATGGGAGCACAATAGTGACTTTCCTTACCAGAAAACAACTCTTGCTCGTAGGACCAGAAACTGCATGTGATTCAACTCCATTTAGGACTGAGAAACAAACGCTAGCTCGCCTTACAAGAAACACACTCTGCTTTTGAGAAAAGAGCACTCTTCTACTCTACTGTGTATCCTATGGGGTCCGAACAGTGAGCTTGCTCAGAACAAAAAAACTGTGCTTGCTACACACACGGCCATATCTAGTTCAAGTCTGCTTAGGAAACTAACAAAAACAGTAGCTCCTCTTCAGTCCGATACACTGTACTTGCTGGGAACAGACGAGAATGATATTTTTCCTGTGTATGGCAATGGCAGCGCAATAGTGACTCTTCTTACCAGATAACAACTCTTGCTCCTAGTACCAGAAACTGCATGGGATTCAACTCCATTTGGGACTGGGAAACAAACGCTAGCTCGCCTTACAAGAAACACACTCTGCTTTAGAAAAAAGAGCACTCTTCTACTCTACTGTGTTTCCTATGGTGTCCAAACAGTGAGCTTGCTCAGAACAAAAGAACTGTGCTTCCTACACACACGGATCATATATAGTTCAACTCTGCTTAGGAAACTGACAAGAACAGTAGATCCTCTTCAGTCCGATACACTGTACTTGCTGGGAACAGACGCGAGGGCTACTTGCTCTGTGTATGGCAATTGGCGCACAATAATGACTCTTCTTACCAGAAAACAACTCTTGCTCGTAGGACAAAAAACTGCATGTGACTCAACTCCATTTAAGACTGGGAAACAAACTCTAGCTCGCCTTACAAGAAACACACTCTGCTTCTGAGAAAAGAGCACTCTTCTACTCTACTGTGTTTCCTATAGGGCCAGAAGAGTGAGCTTGCTCAGAACAAATGAACTGTGCTTCCTAGACACAAGGGCCATATCTAGTTCAACTCTGCTTAGGAAACTGACAAGAACAGTAGCTCCTCTTCAGTCCGATAAAGTGTACTTGCTGGGAACAGACGCGAGTGCTATTTGCACTGTGTATGGCAAAGGGAGTGCAATAGAGACTTTCCTTACCAGAAAACAACTCTTCCTCATAGGACCAGAAACTGCATGTGATTCAACTGCGTTTAGGACTGGGAAACAAATGTTAGCTCGACTTACATGAAACACACTCTGCTTTTGAGAAATGAGCACTCTTCTACTCTACTGTGTTTCCTATGGGGTCCGAACAGTGAGCTTGCTCAGAACAAAAGAACTGTGCTTCCTACACACATGGGCCATATCTAGTTCAACTCTGCTTAGGAAACTGACAAGAACAGTAGCTCCTCTTCAGTCTGATACACTGTACTTGGTGGGAACTGATGCGAGTGCTATTTGCACTGTGTGTGGCAATGGGAGCGCAATAGTGACTTTCCTTACCAGAAAACAACTCTTGCTCATAGGACCAGAAACTGCATGTGATTCAACTCCATTTATGACTGGGAAACAAAAGCTAGCTCGCCTTACAAGAAACACTCTCTGCTTTTGAGAAAAGAGCACTCTTCTACTCTACTGTGTTTCCTATGAGGTCCAAAAAGTGAGCTTGCTCAGAACAAAGAACTGTGCTTCCTACACACATGGACCATATCTAGTTCAACTCTGCTTAGGAAACTGAGACGAACAGTAGCTCCTATTCAGTCCAATACACTGTACTTGCTGGGAACAGACGCGAGTGCTATTTGCACTGTGTATGGCATTTGGAGCACAATAGTGACTCTTCTTACCAGAAAACAACTCTTGCTCGTAGGATCAAAAACTGCATGTGACTCAACTCCATTTATGACTGGGAAACAAACGCTAGCTCGCCTTACAAGAAACACACTCTGCTTTAGAGAAAAGAGCACTCTTCTACTCTACTGTGTTTCCTATTGGGCCAGAACAGTGAGCTTGCTCAGAACATAATAACTGTGCTTCCTAAACAAACGGGCCATATCTAGTTCAACTCTGCTTAGGAAACTGACAAAAACAGTAGCTCCTCTTCAGTCCGATACACTGTACTTGCTGGGAACAGACGCCAGTGCTATTTGCACTGTGTATGGCAAAGGGAGTGCAATAGTGACTTTCCTTACCAGAAAAAACTCTTGCTCGTAGGACCAGAAACTGCATGTGATTCAACTCCATTTAGGACTGGGGAACAAACGATAGCTTGCCTTACAAAAAACACACTCTGCTTTTGAGAAAATAGCACTCTTCTACTCTACTGTGTTTCCTATGGGGTCCTAACAGTGAGCTTGCTCAGAACAAAAGAACTGTGCTTCCTACACACACGGAAATATCTAGTTCAATTTTGCTTAGGAACCTGACAATAACAGTAGATCCTCTTCAGTCCAATACACTGTACTTGCTGCGTACAGACGCCAGTGCTATTTGTCCTGTGTATGGCAATGGCAGTGCAATAGTGACTTTCTTTCCAGAAAACAACTCTTGCTCGTAGTACCAAAAACTGCATGGGATTCAACTCCATTTAGGACTGGAAAACAAACGCTAGCTCACCTTACAAGAAACACACTCTGCTTTAGAGAAAAGAGCACTCTTCTACTCTACTGTGTTTCCTATGGGGTCCAAACAGTGAGCTTGCTCAGAACAAAAGAACTGTGCTTCCTACACACAGGCCATATCTAGTTCAACTCTGCTGAGGAAACTGACAAGAACAGTAGCTCCTCATCATCCGATACACTGTACTTGCTGGGAACAGACGCGAGTAATATTTGCACTGTGTATGGCAATGGGAGCGCAATAGTGACTTTCCTTACCAGAAAACAACTCTTGTTCGTAGGACCAGAAACTGCATGTGATTCAACTCCATTTAGGACTAGGAAACAAATGCTAGCTCGCCTTACAAGAAACTCACTCTGCTTTTGAGAAAAGAGCACTCTTCTACTCTACTGTGTTTCTTATAGGGCCAGAACAGTGAGCTTGCTCAGAACAAAAGAACTGTGCTTCCTACACACACGGGCCATATCTAGTTCACCTCTGCTTAGGAAACTGACAAGAACAGTAGCTCCTCTTCAGTCCAATACACTGTACTTGCTGGGAATAGACGCGAGTGCTATTTTCACTGTGTATGGCAATGGGAGCACAATAGTGACTTTCCTTACCAGAAAACAACTCTTGCTCGTAGGACCAGAAACTGCATGTGATTCAACTCCATTTAGGACTGAGAAACAAACGCTAGCTCGCCTTACAAGAAACACACTCTGCTTTTGAGAAAAGAGCACTCTTCTACTCTACTGTGTATCCTATGGGGTCCGAACAGTGAGCTTGCTCAGAACAAAAAAACTGTGCTTGCTACACACACGGCCATATCTAGTTCAAGTCTGCTTAGGAAACTAACAAAAACAGTAGCTCCTCTTCAGTCCGATACACTGTACTTGCTGGGAACAGACGAGAATGATATTTTTCCTGTGTATGGCAATGGCAGCGCAATAGTGACTCTTCTTACCAGATAACAACTCTTGCTCGTAGTACCAGAAACTGCATGGGATTCAACTCCATTTGGGACTGGGAAACAAACGCTAGCTCGCCTTACAAGAAACACACTCTGCTTTAGAAAAAAGAGCACTCTTCTACTCTACTGTGTTTCCTATGGTGTCCAAACAGTGAGCTTGCTCAGAACAAAAGAACTGTGCTTCCTACACACACGGATCATATATAATTCAACTCTGCTTAGGAAACTGACAAGAACAGTAGATCCTCTTCAGTCCGATACACTGTACTTGCTGAGAACAGACGCGAGGGCTACTTGCTCTGTGTATGGCAATTGGAGCACAATAGTGACTCTTCTTACCAGAAAACAACTCTTGCTCGTAGGACAAAAAACTGCATGTGACTCAACTCCATTTAAGACTGGGAAACAAACTCTAGCTCGCCTTACAAGAAACACACTCTGCTTTTGAGAAAAGAGCACTCTTCTACTCTACTATGTTTCCTATAGGGCCAGAAGAGTGAGCTTGCTCAGAACAAATGAACTGTGCTTCCTAGACACAAGGGCCATATCTAGTTCAACTCTGCTTAGGAAACTGACAAGAACAGTAGCTCCTCTTCAGTCCGAAAAAGTGTACTTGCTGGGAACAGACGCGAGTGCTATTTGCACTGTGCATGGCAAAGGGAGTGCAATAGTGACTTTCCTTACCAGAAAAAAACTCTTGCTCGTAGGACCAGAAACTGCATGTGATTCAACTCCATTTAGGACTGGGGAACAAACGATAGCTTGCCTTACAAAAAACACACTCTGCTTTTGAGAAATGAGCACTCTTCTACTCTACTGTGTTTCCTATGGGGTCCGAACAGTGAGCTTGCTCAGAACAAAAGAACTGTGCTTCCTACACACATGGGCCATATCTAGTTCAACTCTGCTTAGGAAACTGACAAGAACAGTAGCTCCTCTTCAGTCTGATACACTGTACTTGGTGGGAACTGATGCGAGTGCTATTTGCACTGTGTGTGGCAATGGGAGCGCAATAGTGACTTTCCTTACCAGAAAACAACTCTTGCTCATAGGACCAGAAACTGCATGTGATTCAACTCCATTTATGACTGGGAAACAAAAGCTAGCTCGCCTTACAAGAAACACTCTCTGCTTTTGAGAAAAGAGCACTCTTCTACTCTACTGTGTTTCCTATGAGGTCCAAAAAGTGAGCTTGCTCAGAACAAAGAACTGTGCTTCCTACACACATGGACCATATCTAGTTCAACTCTGCTTAGGAAACTGAGACGAACAGTAGCTCCTATTCAGTCCAATACACTGTACTTGCTGGGAACAGACGCGAGTGCTATTTGCACTGTGTATGGCATTTGGAGCACAATAGTGACTCTTCTTACCAGAAAACAACTCTTGCTCGTAGGATCAAAAACTGCATGTGACTCAACTCCATTTATGACTGGGAAACAAACGCTAGCTCGCCTTACAAGAAACACACTCTGCTTTAGAGAAAAGAGCACTCTTCTACTCTACTGTGTTTCCTATTGGGCCAGAACAGTGAGCTTGCTCAGAACATAATAACTGTGCTTCCTAAACAAACGGGCCATATCTAGTTCAACTCTGCTTAGGAAACTGACAAAAACAGTAGCTCCTCTTCAGTCCGATACACTGTACTTGCTGGGAACAGACGCCAGTGCTATTTGCACTGTGTATGGCAAAGGGAGTGCAATAGTGACTTTCCTTACCAGAAAACAACTCTTGCTCGTAGGACCAGAAACTGCATGTGATTCAACTCCATTTAGGACTGGGGAACAAACGATAGCTTGCCTTACAAAAAACACACTCTGCTTTTGAGAAAATAGCACTCTTCTACTCTACTGTGTTTCCTATGGGGTCCTAACAGTGAGCTTGCTCAGAACAAAAGAACTGTGCTTCCTACACACACGGAAATATCTAGTTCAATTTTGCTTAGGAACCTGACAATAACAGTAGATCCTCTTCAGTCCAATACACTGTACTTGCTGCGTACAGACGCCAGTGCTATTTGTCCTGTGTATGGCAATGGCAGTGCAATAGTGACTTTCTTTCCAGAAAACAACTCTTGCTCGTAGTACCAAAAACTGCATGGGATTCAACTCCATTTAGGACTGGAAAACAAACGCTAGCTCGCCTTACAAGAAACACACTCTGCTTTAGAGAAAAGAGCACTCTTCTACTCTACTGTGTTTCCTATGGGGTCCAAACAGTGAGCTTGCTCAGAACAAAAGAACTGTGCTTCCTACACACAGGCCATATCTAGTTCAACTCTGCTGAGGAAACTGACAAGAACAGTAGCTCCTCATCATCCGATACACTGTACTTGCTGGGAACAGACGCGAGTAATATTTGCACTGTGTATGGCAATGGGAGCGCAATAGTGACTTTCCTTACCAGAAAACAACTCTTGTTCGTAGGACCAGAAACTGCATGTGATTCAACTCCATTTAGGACTAGGAAACAAATGCTAGCTCGCCTTACAAGAAACTCACTCTGCTTTTGAGAAAAGAGCACTCTTCTACTCTACTGTGTTTCTTATAGGGCCAGAACAGTGAGCTTGCTCAGAACAAAAGAACTGTGCTTCCTACACACACGGGCCATATCTAGTTCACCTCTGCTTAGGAAACTGACAAGAACAGTAGCTCCTCTTCAGTCCAATACACTGTACTTGCTGGGAATAGACGCGAGTGCTATTTTCACTGTGTATGGCAATGGGAGCACAATAGTGACTTTCCTTACCAGAAAACAACTCTTGCTCGTAGGACCAGAAACTGCATGTGATTCAACTCCATTTAGGACTGAGAAACAAACGCTAGCTCGCCTTACAAGAAACACACTCTGCTTTTGAGAAAAGAGCACTCTTCTACTCTACTGTGTATCCTATGGGGTCCGAACAGTGAGCTTGCTCAGAACAAAAAAACTGTGCTTGCTACACACACGGCCATATCTAGTTCAAGTCTGCTTAGGAAACTAACAAAAACAGTAGCTCCTCTTCAGTCCGATACACTGTACTTGCTGGGAACAGACGAGAATGATATTTTTCCTGTGTATGGCAATGGCAGCGCAATAGTGACTCTTCTTACCAGATAACAACTCTTGCTCGTAGTACCAGAAACTGCATGGGATTCAACTCCATTTGGGACTGGGAAACAAACGCTAGCTCGCCTTACAAGAAACACACTCTGCTTTAGAAAAAAGAGCACTCTTCTACTCTACTGTGTTTCCTATGGTGTCCAAACAGTGAGCTTGCTCAGAACAAAAGAACTGTGCTTCCTACACACACGGATCATATATAATTCAACTCTGCTTAGGAAACTGACAAGAACAGTAGATCCTCTTCAGTCCGATACACTGTACTTGCTGAGAACAGACGCGAGGGCTACTTGCTCTGTGTATGGCAATTGGAGCACAATAGTGACTCTTCTTACCAGAAAACAACTCTTGCTCGTAGGACAAAAAACTGCATGTGACTCAACTCCATTTAAGACTGGGAAACAAACTCTAGCTCGCCTTACAAGAAACACACTCTGCTTTTGAGAAAAGAGCACTCTTCTACTCTACTATGTTTCCTATAGGGCCAGAAGAGTGAGCTTGCTCAGAACAAATGAACTGTGCTTCCTAGACACAAGGGCCATATCTAGTTCAACTCTGCTTAGGAAACTGACAAGAACAGTAGCTCCTCTTCAGTCCGAAAAAGTGTACTTGCTGGGAACAGACGCGAGTGCTATTTGCACTGTGCATGGCAAAGGGAGTGCAATAGTGACTTTCCTTACCAGAAAAAAACTCTTGCTCGTAGGACCAGAAACTGCATGTGATTCAACTCCATTTAGGACTGGGGAACAAACGATAGCTTGCCTTACAAAAAACACACTCTGCTTTTGAGAAAAGAGCACTCTTCTACTCTACTGTGTTTCTTATGGGGTCCAAACAGTGAGCTTGCTCAGAACAAAAGAACTGTGCTTCCTACACACACGGATCATATCTAGTTCAACTCTGCTTAGGAAACTGACAAGAACAGTAGCACCAATTCAGTCCAATACACTGTACTTGCTGGGAACAGACTGGAGTGCTATTTGCACTCTGAATGGCAATGGGAGCGCAACGTGACTTTCCTTACCAGAAAACAACTCTTGTTCGTAGGACCAGAAACTGCATGTGATTCAACTCCATTTAGGACTAGGAAACAAACGCTAGCTCGCCTTACAAGAAACACACTCTGCTTTAGAGAAAAGAGCACTCTTCTACTCTACTGTGTTTCCTATGGGGTCTGAACAGTGAGCTTGCTCAGAACAAAAGAACTGTGCTTCCTACACACACGGGCCATGTCTAGTTCAACTCTGCTTAGGAAACTGACAAGAACAGTATCTCCTCTTCAGTCCGATACACTGTACTTGCTGGGAACAGACGCGAGTGCTATTTGCACTGTGTATGGCAAAGGGAGCGCAATAGTGACTTTCCTTACCAGAAAACAACTCTTGCTCGTAGGACCAGAAACTGCATGTGATTCAACTCCGTTTAGGACTGGGAAACAAATGCTAGCTCGCCTTACATGAAACACACTCTGCTTTTGAGAAAAGAGCACTCTTCTACTCTACTGTGTTTCCTATGGGGTCCGAACAGTGAGCTTGCTCAGAACAAAAAAACTGTGCTTGCTACACACACGGCCATATCTAGTTCAAGTCTGCTTAGGAAACTAACAAAAACAGTAGCTCCTCTTCAGTCCGATACACTGTACTTGCTGGGAACAGACGAGAATGCTATTTTTCCTGTGTATGGCAATGGCAGCGCAATAGTGTCTCTTCTTACCAGATAACAACTCTTGCTCATAGTACCAGAAACTGCATGGGATTCAACTCCATTTAGGACTGGGAAACAAACGCTAGCTCGCCTTACAAGAAACACACTCTGCTTTAGAGAAAAGAGCACTCTTCTACTCTACTGTGTTTCCTATGGTGTCCAAACAGTGAGCTTGCTCAGAACAAAAGAACTGTGCTTCCTACACACACGGATCATATATAGTTCAACTCTGCTTAGGAAACTGACAAGAACAGTAGATCCTCTTCAGTCCGATACACTGTACTTGCTGAGAACAGACGCGAGGGCTACTTGCTCTGTGTATGGCAATTGGAGCACAATAGTGACTCTTCTTACCAGAAAACAACTCTTGCTCGTAGGACAAAAAACTGCATGTGACTCAACTCCATTTAAGACTGGGAAACAAACTCTAGCTCGCCTTACAAGAAACACACTCTGCTTCTGAGAAAAGAGCACTCTTCTACTCTACTGTGTTTCCTGTAGGGCCAGAAGAGTGAGCTTGCTCAGAAAAAATGAACTGTGCTTCCTAGACACAAGGGCCATATCTAGTTCAACTCTGCTTAGGAAACTGACAAAAACAGTAGCTCCTCTTCAGTCCGATACACTGTACTTGCTGGGAACAGACGCCAGTGCTATTTGCACTGTGTATGGCAAAGGGAGTGCAATAGTGACTTTCCTTACCAGAAAACAACTCTTGCTCGTAGGACCAGAAACTGCATGTGATTCAACTCCATTTAGGACTGGGGAACAAACGATAGCTTGCCTTACAAAAAACACACTCTGCTTTTGAGAAAATAGCACTCTTCTACTCTACTGTGTTTCCTATGGGGTCCTAACAGTGAGCTTGCTCAGAACAAAAGAACTGTGCTTCCTACACACACGGAAATATCTAGTTCAATTTTGCTTAGGAACCTGACAATAACAGTAGATCCTCTTCAGTCCAATACACTGTACTTGCTGCGTACAGACGCCAGTGCTATTTGTCCTGTGTATGGCAATGGCAGTGCAACAGTGACTTTCTTTCCAGAAAACAACTCTTGCTCGTAGTACCAAAAACTGCATGGGATTCAACTCCATTTAGGACTGGAAAACAAACGCTAGCTCGCCTTACAAGAAACACACTCTGCTTTAGAGAAAAGAGCACTCTTCTACTCTACTGTGTTTCCTATGGGGTCCAAACAGTGAGCTTGCTCAGAACAAAAGAACTGTGCTTCCTACACACAGGCCATATCTAGTTCAACTCTGCTGAGGAAACTGACAAGAACAGTAGCTCCTCATCATCCGATACACTGTACTTGCTGGGAACAGACGCGAGTAATATTTGCACTGTGTATGGCAATGGGAGCGCAATAGTGACTTTCCTTACCAGAAAACAACTCTTGTTCGTAGGACCAGAAACTGCATGTGATTCAACTCCATTTAGGACTAGGAAACAAATGCTAGCTCGCCTTACAAGAAACTCACTCTGCTTTTGAGAAAAGAGCACTCTTCTACTCTACTGTGTTTCTTATAGGGCCAGAACAGTGAGCTTGCTCAGAACAAAAGAACTGTGCTTCCTACACACACGGGCCATATCTAGTTCACCTCTGCTTAGGAAACTGACAAGAACAGTAGCTCCTCTTCAGTCCAATACACTGTACTTGCTGGGAATAGACGCGAGTGCTATTTTCACTGTGTATGGCAATGGGAGCACAATAGTGACTTTCCTTACCAGAAAACAACTCTTGCTCGTAGGACCAGAAACTGCATGTGATTCAACTCCATTTAGGACTGAGAAACAAACGCTAGCTCGCCTTACAAGAAACACACTCTGCTTTTGAGAAAAGAGCACTCTTCTACTCTACTGTGTATCCTATGGGGTCCGAACAGTGAGCTTGCTCAGAACAAAAAAACTGTGCTTGCTACACACACGGCCATATCTAGTTCAAGTCTGCTTAGGAAACTAACAAAAACAGTAGCTCCTCTTCAGTCCGATACACTGTACTTGCTGGGAACAGACGAGAATGATATTTTTCCTGTGTATGGCAATGGCAGCGCAATAGTGACTCTTCTTACCAGATAACAACTCTTGCTCGTAGTACCAGAAACTGCATGGGATTCAACTCCATTTGGGACTGGGAAACAAACGCTAGCTCGCCTTACAAGAAACACACTCTGCTTTAGAAAAAAGAGCACTCTTCTACTCTACTGTGTTTCCTATGGTGTCCAAACAGTGAGCTTGCTCAGAACAAAAGAACTGTGCTTCCTACACACACGGATCATATATAATTCAACTCTGCTTAGGAAACTGACAAGAACAGTAGATCCTCTTCAGTCCGATACACTGTACTTGCTGAGAACAGACGCGAGGGCTACTTGCTCTGTGTATGGCAATTGGAGCACAATAGTGACTCTTCTTACCAGAAAACAACTCTTGCTCGTAGGACAAAAAACTGCATGTGACTCAACTCCATTTAAGACTGGGAAACAAACTCTAGCTCGCCTTACAAGAAACACACTCTGCTTTTGAGAAAAGAGCACTCTTCTACTCTACTATGTTTCCTATAGGGCCAGAAGAGTGAGCTTGCTCAGAACAAATGAACTGTGCTTCCTAGACACAAGGGCCATATCTAGTTCAACTCTGCTTAGGAAACTGACAAGAACAGTAGCTCCTCTTCAGTCCGAAAAAGTGTACTTGCTGGGAACAGACGCGAGTGCTATTTGCACTGTGCATGGCAAAGGGAGTGCAATAGTGACTTTCCTTACCAGAAAAAAACTCTTGCTCGTAGGACCAGAAACTGCATGTGATTCAACTCCATTTAGGACTGGGGAACAAACGATAGCTTGCCTTACAAAAAACACACTCTGCTTTTGAGAAAAGAGCACTCTTCTACTCTACTGTGTTTCTTATGGGTCCAAACAGTGAGCTTGCTCAGAACAAAAGAACTGTGCTTCCTACACACACGGATCATATCTAGTTCAACTCTGCTTAGGAAACTGACAAGAACAGTAGCACCAATTCAGTCCAATACACTGTACTTGCTGGGAACAGACTGGAGTGCTATTTGCACTCTGAATGGCAATGGGAGCGCAACGTGACTTTCCTTACCAGAAAACAACTCTTGTTCGTAGGACCAGAAACTGCATGTGATTCAACTCCATTTAGGACTAGGAAACAAACGCTAGCTCGCCTTACAAGAAACACACTCTGCTTTAGAGAAAAGAGCACTCTTCTACTCTACTGTGTTTCCTATGGGGTCTGAACAGTGAGCTTGCTCAGAACAAAAGAACTGTGCTTCCTACACACACGGGCCATGTCTAGTTCAACTCTGCTTAGGAAACTGACAAGAACAGTATCTCCTCTTCAGTCCGATACACTGTACTTGCTGGGAACAGACGCGAGTGCTATTTGCACTGTGTATGGCAAAGGGAGCGCAATAGTGACTTTCCTTACCAGAAAACAACTCTTGCTCGTAGGACCAGAAACTGCATGTGATTCAACTCCGTTTAGGACTGGGAAACAAATGCTAGCTCGCCTTACATGAAACACACTCTGCTTTTGAGAAAAGAGCACTCTTCTACTCTACTGTGTTTCCTATGGGGTCCGAACAGTGAGCTTGCTCAGAACAAAAAAACTGTGCTTGCTACACACACGGCCATATCTAGTTCAAGTCTGCTTAGGAAACTAACAAAAACAGTAGCTCCTCTTCAGTCCGATACACTGTACTTGCTGGGAACAGACGAGAATGCTATTTTTCCTGTGTATGGCAATGGCAGCGCAATAGTGACTCTTCTTACCAGATACCAACTCTTGCTCGTAGTACCAGAAACTGCATGGGATTCAACTCCATTTAGGACTGGGAAACAAACGCTAGCTCGCCTTACAAGAAACACACTCTGCTTCAGAGAAAAGAGCACTCTTCTACTCTACTGTGTTTCCTATGGTGTCCAAACAGTGAGCTTGCTCAGAACAAAAGAACTGTGCTTCCGACACACACGGATCATATATAGTTCAACTCTGCTTAGGAAACTGACAAGAACAGTAGATCCTCTTCAGTCCGATACACTGTACTTGCTGAGAACAGACGCGAGGGCTACTTGCTCTGTGTATGGCAATTGGAGCACAATAGTGACTCTTCTTACCAGAAAACAACTCTTGCTCGTAGGACAAAAAACTGCATGTGACTCAACTCCATTTAAGACTGGGAAACAAACTCAAGCTCGCCTTACAAGAAACACACTCTGCTTCTGAGAAAAGAGCACTCTTCTACTCTACTGTGTTTCCTGTAGGGCCAGAAGAGTGAGCTTGCTCAGAAAAAATGAACTGTGCTTCCTAGACACAAGGGCCATATCTAGTTCAACTCTGCTTAGGAAACTGACAAGAACAGTAGCTCCTCTTCAGTCCGATAAAGTGTACTTGCTGGGAACAGACGCGAGTGCTATTTGCACTGTGTATGGCAAAGGGAGCGCAATAGAGACTTTCCTTACCAGAAAACAACTCTTCCTCATAGGACCAGAAACTGCATGTGATTCAACTGCGTTTAGGACTGGAAAACAAATGCTAGCTCGCCTTACAAGAAACACACTCTGCTTTAGAGAAAAGAGCACTCTTCTACTCTACTGTGTTTCCTATGGGGTCCAAACAGTGAGCTTGCTCAGAACAAAAGAACTGTGCTTCCTACACACACGGATCATATCTAGTTCAACTCTGCTTAGGAAACTGACAAGAACAGTAGCACCTATTCAGGCCAATACACTGTACTTACTGGGAACAGACGGGAGTGCTATTTGCACTGTGAATGGCAATGGGAGCGCAATGTGACTTTCCTTACCAGAAAACAAATCTTGTTCATAGGACCAGAAACTGCATGTGATTCCACTCCATTTAGGACTGGGAAACAAACGCTAGCTCGCCTTACAAGAAACACACTCTGCTTTTGAGAAAACAGCACTCTTCTACTGTACTGTGTTTCCTATGGGGTCCAAACAGTGAGCTTGCTCAGAAGAAAAGAACTGTTTTTCCTACACACAGGCCATATCTAGTTCAACTCTGCTGAGGAAACTGACAAGAACAGTAGCTCCTCATAATCCGATACACTGTACTTGCTGGGAACAGACGCGAGTAATATTTGCACTGTGTATGGCAATGGGAGCGCAATAGTGACTTTCCTTACCAGAAAACAACTCTTGTTCGTAGGACCAGAAACTGCATGAGATTCAACTCCATTTAGGACTAGGAAACAAATGCTAGCTCGCCTTACAAGAAACTCACTCTGCTTTTGAGAAAAGAGCACTCTTCTACTCTACTGTGTTTCTTATAGGGCCAGAACAGTGAGCTTGCTCAGAACAAAAGAACTGTGCTTCCTACACACACGGGCCATATCTAGTTCAACTCTGCTTAGGAAACTGACAAGAACAGTAGCTCCTCTTCAGTCCGATACACTGTACTTGCTGGGAATAGACGCGAGTGCTATTTGCACTGTGTATGGCAATGGGAGCACAATAGTGACTTTCCTTACCAGAAAACAACTCTTGCTCATAGGACCAGAAACTGCATGTGATTCAACTCCATTTAGGACTGAGAAACAAACGCTAGCTCGCCTTACAAGAAACACACTCTGCTTTTGAGAAAAGAGCACTCTTCTACTCTACTGTGTATCCTATGGGGTCCGAACAGTGAGCTTGCTCAGAACAAAAAAACTGTGCTTGCTACACACACGGCCATATCTAGTTCAAGTCTGCTTAGGAAACTAACAAAAACAGTAGCTCCTCTTCAGTCCGATACACTGTACTTGCTGGGAACAGACAAGAATGCTATTTTTCCTGTGTATGGCAATGGCAGCGCAATAGTGACTCTTCTTACCAGATAACAACTCTTGCTCGTAGTACCAGAAACTGCATGGGATTCAACTCCATTTCAGACTGGGAAACAAATGCTAGCTCGCCTTACAAGAAACACACTCTGCTTTAGAAAAAAGAGCACTCTTCTACTCTACTGTGTTTCCTATGGTGTCCAAACAGTGAGCTTGCTCAGAAGAAAAGAACTGTGCTTCCTATACACACGGATCATATATAGTTCAACTCTGCTTAGGAAACTGACAAGAACAGTAGCTCCTCTTCAGTCCGATACACTGTACTTGCTGAGAACAGACGCGAGGGCTACTTGCTCTGTGTATGGCAATTGGAGCACAATAGTGACTCTTCTTACCAGAAAACAACTCTTCCTCATAGGACCAGAAACTGCATGTGATTCAACTCCGTTTAGGACTGGGAAACAAACGCTAGCTCGCCTTACAAGAAACACACTCCGCTTTAGAGAAAAGAGCACTCTTCTACTCTACTGTGTTTCCTATAGGGCCAGAACAGTGAGCTTGCTCAGAACAAAAAAACTGTGCTTCCTACACACGGGCCAGATCTAGTTCAACTCTGCTTAGGAAACTGACAAGAACAGTAGTTCCTATTCAGTCCAATACACTGTGCTTGCTGGGAACAGACACGAGTGTTATTTGCACTGTGTATGGCATTTGGAGCGCAATAGTGACTCTTCTTACCAGAAAACAACTCTTGCTCGTAGGAACAAAAACTGCCAGTGACTCAACTCCATTTAGGATGGGAAACAAACTCTAGCTCGCCTTACAAGAAACACACTCTGCTTTAGAGATAAGAGCACTCTTCTACTCTACTGTGTTTCCTATGGGGTCCGAACAGTGAGCTTGCTCAGAACAAAAGATCTGTGCTTCCTACACACACTGCCATATCTAGTTCAATTCTACTTAGGAACCTGACAAGAACAGTAGATCCTCTTCAGTCCAATACACTGTACTTGCTGGGAACAGACCCCAGTGCTATTTGTCCTGTGTATGGCAATGGCAGCACAATAGTGACTCTTCTTACCAGAAAACAACTCTTGCTCGTAGGACCAGAAACTGCATGTGATTCAACTCCATTTAGGACTGAGAAACAAACGCTAGCTCGCCTTACAAGAAACACACTCTGCTTTTGAGAAAAGAGCACTCTTCTACTCTACTGTGTATCCTATGGGGTCCGAACAGTGAGCTTGCTCAGAACAAAAAAACTGTGCTTGCTACACACACGGCCATATCTAGTTCAAGTCTGCTTAGGAAACTAACAAAAACAGTAGCTCCTCTTCAGTCCGATACACTGTACTTGCTGGGAACAGACAAGAATGCTATTTTTCCTGTGTATGGCAATGGCAGCGCAATAGTGACTCTTCTTACCAGATAACAACTCTTGCTCGTAGTACCAGAAACTGCATGGGATTCAACTCCATTTCAGACTGGGAAACAAACGCTAGCTCGCCTTACAAGAAACACACTCTGCTTTAGAGAAAAGAG
The DNA here is from genome assembly GCF_949786415.1 of Peromyscus eremicus. NCBI lineage: Eukaryota > Metazoa > Chordata > Mammalia > Rodentia > Cricetidae > Peromyscus > Peromyscus eremicus. The sequence continues at coordinate 35,126 of NW_026736252.1, read as the reverse complement.
CACTCTTCTACTCTACTGTGTTTCCTATGGGGTCCAAACAGTGAGCTTGCTCAGAACAAAGAACTGTGCTTCCTACACACGGGCCATATGTAGTTCAACTCTGCTTACGAAACTGACAAGAACAGTAGCTCCTATTCAGTCCAATACACTGTACTTGCTGGGAACAGATGCGAGTGCTATTTGCACTGTGCATGGCATCTGGAGCGCAATAGTGACTATTCTTACCAGAAAACAACTCTTGCTCGTAGGACCAAAAATTGCATGTGATTCAACTCCATTTAGGACTGGGAAACAAACGCTAGCTCGCCTTACAAGAAACACTCTGCTTTTGAGAAAAGAGCACTCTTCTATTCTACTGTGTATCCTATGGGGTCCGAAACAGTGAGCTTGCTCAGAACAAAAGAACTGTGCTTCCTACACACACGGCCATATCTAGTTCAACTCTGCTTAGGAAACTGACAAGAACAGTAGCTCCTCTTCAGTCTGATACACTGTACTTGGTGGGAACTGATGCGAGTGCTATTTGCACTGTGTGTGGCAATGGAAGCGCAATAGTGACTTTCCTTACCAGAAAACAACTCTTGCTCATAGGACCACAAACTGCATGTGATTCAACTCCATTTATGACTGGGAAACAAAAGCTAGCTCGCCTTACAAGAAACACTCTCTGCTTTTGAGAAAAGAGCACTCTTCTACTCTACTGTGTTTCCTATCGGGCCAGAACAGTGAGCTTGCTCAGAACATAATAACTGTGCTTCCTAAACACACGGGCCATATCTAGTTCAACTCTGCTTAGGAACCTGACAATAACAGTAGATCCTCTTCAGTCCAATACACTGTACTTGCTGCGTACAGACGCCAGTGCTATTTGTCCTGTGTATGGCAATGGCAGCGCAACAGTGACTTTCCTTTCCAGAAAACAACTCTTGCTCGTAGTACCAAAAACTGCATGGGATTCAACTCCATTTAGGACTGGAAAAACAAACGCTAGCTCGCCTTACAAGAAACACACTCTGCTTTAGAGAAAAGAGCACTCTTCTACTCTACTGTGATTCTTATAGGGTCCAAACAGTGAGCTTGCTCAGAACAAAAGAACTGTGCTTCCTACACACACGGATCATATCTAGTTTAACTCTGCTTAGGAAACTGACAAGAACAGTAGCACCTATTCAGTCCAATACACTGTACTTGCTGGGAACAGACTGGAGTGCTATTTGCACTCTGAATGGCAATGGGAGCGCAACGTGACTTTCCTTACCAGAAAACAAATCTTGTTCGTAGGACCAGAAACTGCATGTGATTCAACTCCATTTAGGACTAGGAAACAAACGCTAGCTCGCCTTACAAGAAACACACTCTGCTTTAGAGAAAAGAGCACTCTTCTACTCTACTGTGTTTCCTATGGGGTCCGAACAGTGAGCTTGCTCAGAACAAAAGAACTGTGCTTCCTACAAACATGGGCCATGTCTAGTTCAACTCTGCTTAGGAAACTGACAAGAACAGTATCTCCTCTTCAGTCCGATACACTGTACTTGCTGGGAACAGACGCGAGTGCTATTTGCACTGTGTATGGCAAAGGGAGCGCAATAGTGACTTTCCTTACCAGAAAACAACTCTTGCTCGTAGGACCAGAAACTGCATGTGATTCAACTCCGATTAGGACTGGGAAACAAATGCTAGTTCGCCTTACATGAAACACACTCTACTTTTGAGAAAAGAGCACTCTTCTACTCCTCTGTGTTTCCTATGGGGTCCGAACAGTGAGCTTGCTCAGAACAAAAAAACTGTGCTTGCTACACACACGGCCATATCTAGTTCAAGTCTGCTTAGGAAACTAACAAAAACAGTAGCTCCTCTTCAGTCCGATACACTGTACTTGCTGGGAACAGACGAGAATGCTATTTTTCCTGTGTATGGCAATGGCAGCGCAATAGTGACTCTTCTTACCAGATAACAACTCTTGCTCGTAGTACCAGAAACTGCATGGGATTCAACTCCATTTAGGACTGGGAAACAAACGCTAGCTCGCCTTACAAGAAACACACTCTGCTTTAGAGAAAAGAGCACTCTTCTACTCTACTGTGTTTCCTATGGTGTCCAAACAGTGAGCTTGCTCAGAACAAAAGAACTGTGCTTCCTACACACACGGATCATATATAGTTCAACTCTGCTTAGGAAACTGACAAGAACAGTAGATCCTCTTCAGTCCGATACACTTTACTTGCTGAGAACAGACGCGAGGGCTACTTGCTCTGTGTATGGCAATTGGAGCACAATAGTGACTCTTCTTACCAGAAAACAACTCTTGCTCGTAGGACAAAAAACTGCATGTGACTCAACTCCATTTAAGACTGGGAAACGAACTCTAGCTCGCCTTACAAGAAACACACTCTGCTTCTGAGAAAAGAGCACTCTTCTACTCTACTGTGTTTCCTATAGGGCTAGAAGAGTGAGCTTGCTCAGAACAAATGAACTGTGCTTCCTAGACACAAGGGCCATATCTAGTTCAAATCTGCTTAGGAAACTGACAAGAACAGTAGCTCCTCTTCAGTCCGATAAAGTGTACTTGCTGGGAACAGACGCGAGTGCTATTTGCACTGTGTATGGCAAAGGGAGCGCAATAGAGACTTTCCTTACCAGAAAACAACTCTTCCTCATAGGACCAGAAACTGCATGTGATTCAACTGCGTTTAGGACTGGGAAACAAATGTTAGCTCGACTTACATGAAACACACTCTGCTTTTGAGAAATGAGCACTCTTCTACTCTACTGTGTTTCCTATGGGGTCCGAACAGTGAGCTTGCTCAGAACAAAAGAACTGTGCTTCCTACACACATGGGCGATATCTAGTTCAACTCTGCTTAGGAAACTGACAAGAACAGTAGCTCCTCTTCAGTCTGATACACTGTACTTGGTGGGAACTGATGCGAGTGCTATTTGCACTGTGTGTGGCAATGGGAGCACAATAGTGACTTTCCTTACCAGAAAAGAACTCTTGCTCATAGGACCACAAACTGCATGTGATTCAACTCCATTTAGGACTGGGTAACAAACGATAGCTTGCCTTACAAAAAACACACTCTGCTTTTGAGAAAAGAGCACTCTTCTACTCTACTGTGTTTCCTATGGGGTCCTAACAGTGAGCTTGCTCAGAACAAAAGAACTGTGCTTCCTACACACACGGAAATATCTAGTTCAATTTTGCTTAGGAACCTGACAATAACAGTAGATCCTCTTCAGTCCAATACACTGTACTTGCTGCGTACAGACGCCAGTGCTATTTGTCCTGTGTATGGCAATGGCAGTGCAATAGTGACTTTCCTTTCCAGAAAACAACTCTTGCTCGTAGTACCAAAAACTGCATGGGATTCAACTCCATTTAGGACTGGAAAACAAACGCTAGCTCGCCTTACAAGAAACACACTCTGCTTTAGAGAAAAGAGCACTCTTCTACTCTACTGTGTTTCCTATGGGGTCCAAACAGTGAGCTTGCTCAGAACAAAAGAACTGTGCTTCCTACACACACGGATCATATCTAGTTCAACTCTGCTTAGGAAACTGACAAGAACAGTAGCACCTATTCAGGCCAATACACTGTACTTCCTGGGAACAGACGGGAGTGCTATTTGCACTGTGAATGGCAATGGGAGCGCAATGTGACTTTCCTTACCAGAAAACAAATCTTGTTCGTAGGACCAGAAACTGCATGTGATTCCACTCCATTTAGGACTGGGAAACAAACGCTAGCTCGCCTTACAAGAAACACACTCTGCTTTTGAGAAAACAGCACTCTTCTACTGTACTGTGTTTTCTATGGGGTCCAAACAGTGAGCTTGCTCAGAACAAAAGAACTGTTTTTCCTACACACAGGCCATATCTAGTTCAACTCTGCTGAGGAAACTGACAAGAACAGTAGATCCTCATCATCCGATACACTGTACTTGCTGGGAACAGAGGCGAGTAATATTTGCACTGTGTACGGCAATGGGAGCGCAATAGTGACTTTCCTTACCAGAAAACAACTCTTGTTCATAGGACCAGAAACTGCATGTGATTCAACTCCATTTAGGACTAGGAAACAAATGCTAGCTCGCCTTACAAGAAACTCACTCTGCTTTTGAGAAAAGAGCACTCTTCTACTCTACTGTGTTTCTTATAGGGCCAGAACAGTGAGCTTGCTCAGAACAAAAGAACTGTGCTTCCTACACACACGGGCCATATCTAGTTCAACTCTGCTGAGGAAACTGACAAGAACAGTAGCTCCTCTTCAGTCCGATACACTGTACTTGCTGGGAATAGACGCGAGTGCTATTTGCACTGTGTATGGCAATGGGAGCACAATAGTGACTTTCCTTACCAGAAAACAACTCTTGCTCATAGGACCAGAAACTGCATGTGATTCAACTCCATTTAGGACTGAGAAACAAACGCTAGCTCGCCTTACAAGAAACACACTCTGCTTTTGAGAAAAGAGCACTCTTCTACTCTACTGTGTATCCTATGGGGTCCGAACAGTGAGCTTGCTCAGAACAAAAAAACTGTGCTTGCTACACACACGGCCATATCTAGTTCAAGTCTGCTTAGGAAACTAACAAAAACAGTAGCTCCTCTTCTGTCCGATACACTGTACTTGCTGGGAACAGACAAGAATGCTATTTTTCCTGTGTATGGCAAAGGCAGCACAATAGTGACTCTTCTTACCAGATAACAACTCTTGCTCGTAGTACCAGAAACTGCATGGGATTCAACTCCATTTCAGACTGGGAAACAAATGCTAGCTCGCCTTACAAGAAACATACTCTGCTTTAGAAAAAAGAGCACTCTTCTACTCTACTGTGTTTCCTATGGTGTCCAAACAGTGAGCTTGCTCAGTAGAAAAGAACTGTGCTTCCTACACACACGGATCATATATAGTTCAACTCTGCTTAGGAAACTGACAAGAACAGTAGCTCCTCTTCAGTCCGATACACTGTACTTGCTGAGAACAGACGCGAGGGCTACTTGCTCTGTGTATGGCAATTGGAGCACAATAGTGACTCTTCTTACCAGAAAACAACTCTTCCTCATAGGACCAGAAACTGCATGTGATTCAACTCCGTTTAGGACTGGGAAACAAACGCTAGCTCGCCTTACAAGAAACACACTCCGCTTTAGAGAAAAGAGCACTCTTCTACTCTACTGTGTTTCCTATAGGGCCAGAACAGTGAGCTTGCTCAGAACAAAAAAACTGTGCTTCCTACACACGGGCCAGATCTAGTTCAACTCTGCTTAGGAAACTGACAAGAACAGTAGTTCCTATTCAGTCCAATACACTGTGCTTGCTGGGAACAGACACGAGTGTTATTTGCACTGTGTATGGCATTTGGAGCGCAATAGTGACTCTTCTTACCAGAAAACAACTCTTGCTCGTAGGAACAAAAACTGCCAGTGACTCAACTCCATTTAGGATGGGAAACAAACTCTAGCTCGCCTTACAAGAAACACACTCTGCTTTAGAGATAAGAGCACTCTTCTACTCTACTGTGTTTCCTATGGGGTCCGAACAGTGAGCTTGCTCAGAACAAAAGATCTGTGCTTCCTACACACACTGCCATATCTAGTTCAATTCTACTTAGGAACCTGACAAGAACAGTAGATCCTCTTCAGTCCAATACACTGTACTTGCTGGGAACAGACCCCAGTGCTATTTGTCCTGTGTATGGCAATGGCAGCACAATAGTGACTCTTCTTACCAGAAAACAACTCTTGCTCGTAGGACCAGAAACTGCATGTGATTCAACTCCACTTAGGACTGGGAAACAAACGCTAGCTCGCCTTACAAGAAACACACTCTGCTTTAGAGAAAAGAGCACTCTTCTACTCTACTGTGTTTCCTATGGGGTCCAAACAGTGAGCTTGCTCAGAACAAAAGAACTGTGCTTCCTACACACGGGCCATATGTAGTTCAACTCTGCTTACGAAACTGACAAGAACAGTAGCTCCTATTCAGTCCAATACACTGTACTTGCTGGGAACAGATGCGAGTGCTATTTGCACTGTGCATCTCATCTGGAGCGCAATAGTGACTATTCTTACCAGAAAACAACTCTTGCTCGTAGGACCAAAAATTGCATGTGATTCAACTCCATTTAGGACTGGGAAACAAACGCTAGCTCGCCTTACAAGAAACACTCTGCTTTTGAGAAAAGAGCACTCTTCTATTCTACTGTGTATCCTATGGGGTCCGAACAGTGAGCTTGCTCAGAAAAAAAAACTGTACTTCCTACACACACGGCCATATCTAGTTCAAGTCTGCTTAGGAAACTGACAAGAACAGTATCACCTATTCAGTCCAATACACTGTACTTGCTGGGAACAGACGCGAGTGCTATTTGCACTGTGTATAGCAAAGGGAGCACAATAGTGACTCTTCTTACCAGAAAAAAACTCTTGCTCGTAGGACCAGAAACTGCATGTGATTCAACTCCATTTATGACTGGGAAACAAATGCCAGCTCGCCTTACAAGAAACACTCTCTGCTTTTAGAAAAGAGCACTCTTCTACTCTACTGTGTTTCCTATGGGGTCCAAAAAGTGAGCTTGCTCAGAACAAAGAACTGTGCTTCCTACACACATGGACCATATCTAGTTCAACTTTGCTTAGGAAACTGACACGAACAGTAGCTCATATTCAGTCCAATACACTGTACTTGGTGGGAAAATACGCGAGTGCTATTTGCACTGTGTATAGCATTTGGAGCACAATAGTGACTCTTCTTACCAGAAAACAATTCTTGCTCGTAGGACCAAAAACAGCATGTGACTTAACTCCATTTAGGACTGGGAAACAAACGCTAGCTCACCTTACAAGAAACACACTCTGCTTTAGAGAAATGAGCACTCTTCTACTCTACTGTGTTTCCTATCGGGCAAGAACTATGAGCTTGCTCAGAACATAATAACTGTGCTTCCTAAACAAACGGGCCATATCTAGTTCAACTCTGCTTAGGAAACTGACAAAAACAGTAGCTCCTCTTCAGTCCGATACACTGTACTTGCTTGGAACAGACGCGAGTGCTATTTGCACTGTGTATGGCAAAGGGAGTGCAGTAGTGACTTTCCTTACCAGAAAACAACTCTTGCTCGTAGGACCAGAAACTGCATGTGATTCAACTCCATTTAGGACTGGTAAACAAACGATAGCTTGCCTTACAAAAAACACACTCTGCTTTTGAGAAATGAGCACTCTTCTACTCTACTGTCTTTCCTATGGGGTCCGAACAGTGAGCTTGCTCAGAACAAAAGAACTGTGCTTCCTACACACACGGCCATATCTAGTTCAATTCTGCTTAGGAACCTGAAAAGAACAGTAGATCCTCTTCAGTACAATACACTGTACTTGCTGCGAACAGATGCCAGTGCTATTTGTCCTGTGTATGGCAATGGCAGCGCACTAGTGACTCTTCTTACCAGAAAACAACTCTTGCTCGTAGTACCAGAAACTGCATGGGATTCAACTCCATTTAGGACTGGGAAACAAACGCTAGCTCGCCTTATAAGAAACACACTCTGCTTTTAAGAAAAGAGCACTCTTCTACTCTACTGTATTTCCTATGGTGTCCAAACAGTGAGCTTGCTCAGAACAAAAGAACTGTGCTTCTTACAGACACGGATCATATCTAGTTCAACTCTGCTTAGGAAACTGACAAGAACAGTAGCTCCTCTTCATTCCGATACACTGTACTTGCTGAGAACAGATGCGAGTGCTAGTTGCACAGTGTATGGCAATTGGAGCACAATAGTGACTCTTCTTACCAGAAAACAACTCTTGCTTGTAGGACAAAAAACTGCATGTGACTCAACTCCATTTAAGACTGGGAGACAAACTCTAGCTCGCCTTACAAGAAACACACTCTGCTTTAGAGAAAAGAGCATTCATCTACTCTACTGTGTTTCCTATCGGGCCAGAACAGTGAGCTTGCTCAGAACATAATAACTGTGCTTCCACACACACGGGCCATATCTACTTCAACTCTGCTTAGGAAACTGACAAGACCAGTAGCTCCTCTTCAGTCTGATACACTCTACTTGCTGAGAACAGACCCGAGTGCTCTTTGCACTGTGTATGGCAATTGGAGCACAATAGTGACTCGTCTTACCAGAAAACAACTTTTGCTCGTAGGACCAGAACCTGCATGTGACTCAACTCCATTTAGGACTGGGAAACAAATGCTGGCTCGCCTTACAAGAAACACACTCTGCTTTAGAGAAAAGAGCACTCTTCTACTCTACTGTGTTTCCTATGGGGTCCAAACAGTGAGCTCGCTCAGAACAAAAGAACTGTGCTTCCTACACACACGGACCATATGTAGATCAACTGTGCTTAGGAAACTGACAAGAACAGTAGCTACCCTTCAGACCAATACACTGTACTTGCTGAGAACAGACGCGAGTGCTATTTGCACTGTGTATGGCAAAGGGAGCGCAATAGTGACTTTCCTTACCAGAAAACAACTCTTGCTTGTAGGACCAGAAACTGCATGTGATTCAACTCCTTCAGGACTGGGAAACAAACGCTAGCTTGCCTTACAAAAAACACACTCTGCTTTTGAGAAAAGAGCACTCTTCTACTCTACTGTGTTTCCTATGGGGTCCGAACAGTGAGAGTGCTCAGAACAAAAGAACTGTGCTTCCTACACACAAAGGCCATATCTAGTTCAACTCTGCTTAGGAAACTGACAAGAACAGGAGCTCCTATTTAGTCCAATACTCTGTACTTGCAGGGAGCAGATGCGAGTGCTATTTGCACTGTGTATGGCAATGAGAGCGCAATAGTGACTCTTCATACAAGAAAAAAACTTTTGCTCGTAGGACAAAAAACTGCATGTGACTCAACTCCATTTAGGACTGGGAAACAAACGCAAGCTCTCCTTACAAGAAACACACTCTATTTTTGAGAAAAGAGCACTCTTCTACTCTACTGTGTTTATTATAGGGCCAGAACAGTGAGCTTGCTCAGAACAAAAGAACTGTGCTTCCTACACACACGGCCATATCTAGTTCAATTCTGCTTAAGAACATGACAAGAACAGTAGATCCTCTTCAGTCCAATACACTGTACTTGCTGGGAACAGACACCAGTGCTATTTGTCCTGTGTATGGCAATGGCAGCGCAATAGTGACTCTTCTTACCATAAAACAACTCTTGATCGTAGGACCAGAAACTGCATGTGATTCAACTCCATTTAGGACTGGGAAACAAACGCTAGCTCGCCTTACAAGAAACACACTTTGCTTTAGAGAAAAGAGCACTCTTCTACTCTACTGTGTTTCCTATGGGGTCCAAACAGTGAGCTTGCTCAGAACAAAAGAAATGTGCTTCCTACACACAAGGACCATATGTAGTTCAACTCTGCTTAGAAAACTGAGAACAGTAGCTCCTCTTCAGTCCAATACACTGTACTTGCTTGGAACAGACAGGAGGGCTATTTGCACTGTGTATGGCAATGGGAGTGCAATAGTGACTTTCCTTACCAGAAAACAACTCTTGCTCGTAGGACCAGAAACTGCATGTGATTCAACTCCATTTAGGACTGGGAAACAAACGATAGCTCGCCTTACAAGAAACACACTCTGCTTTTGAGAAAAGAGCACTCCTCTACTCTACTGTGTATCCTATGGGGTCCAAACAGTGAGCTTGCTCAGAACAAAAAAACTGTGCTTCCTACACACACGGCCATATCTAGTTCAAGTCTGCATAGGAAACTGACAAGAACAGTATCACCTATTCAGTCCAATACACTGTACTTGCTGGGAACAGAAGCGAATGCTATTTGTCCTGTGTATGGCAATGGGAGCGCAATAGTGACTTTCCTTACCAGAAAACAACTCTTATTCAAAGGACCACAAACTGCATGTGATTCAACTCCATTTATGACTTGGAAACAAATGCTAACTCGCCTTACAAGAAACACTCTCTGCTTTTAGAAAAGAGCACTCTTCTACTCTACTGTGTTTCCTATGGGTCCAAAAAGTGAGCTTGCTCAGAACAAAGAACTGTGCTTCCTACACACATGGACCATATCTAGTTCAACTCTGCTTAGGAAACTGAAAAAAAAAAAAGTAGCTCCTCTTCAGTCCGATACACTGTACTTGCTGGGAACAGACGCGAGTGCTATATGCACTGTGTATGGCAAAGGGAGTGCAATAGTGACTTTCCTTACCAGAAAACAACTCTTGCTCGTATGACCAGAAACTGCATGTGATTCAACTCCATTTAGGACTGGGAAACAAACGATAGCTTGCCTTACAAAAAACACACTCTGCTTTTGAGAAAAGAGCACTCTTCTACTCTACTGTGTTTCCTATGGGGTCCGAAGAGTGAGCTTGCTCAGAACAAAAGAACTGTGCTTCCTACACACACGGCCATATCTAGTTCAATTCTGCTAAGGAACCTGACAATAAATGTAGATCCTCTTCAGTCCAATACATTGTACTTGCTGCGAACAGACGCCAGTGCTATTTGTCCTGTGTACGGCAATGGCAGCGCAATAGTGACTCTTCTTACCAGAAAACAACTCTTGATCGTAGGACCAGAAACTGCATGTGATTCCACTCCATTTAGGACTGGGAAACAAACGATAGCTTGCCTTACAAGAAACACACTCTGCTTTTGAGAAAAGAGCACTCTTCTACTCTACTGTGTTTGCTATGTGGTCCAAACAGTGAGCTTGCTCAGAACAAAAAAACTGTGCTTCCTACACACATGGACCATATCTAGTTCAACTCTGCTTAGGAAACTGAGAAGAACAGTAGCTCCTATTCAGTCCAATACAATGTACTTGCTGGGAACAGACGCGAGTGCTATTTTCACTGTGTATGGCATTTGGAGGGCAATAGTGACTCTTCTTACCAGAAAACAACTCTTGCTCGTAGGACCAAAAACTGTCTGTGACTCAACTCCATTTAGGACTGGGAAACAAACGCGAGCTCGCCTTACAAGAAACACACTCTGCTTTCGATAAAAGAGCACTTTTATACTCTACTGTGTTTCCTATAGGGCCAGAACAGTGAGCTTGCTCAGAACATAATAACTGTGCTTCCTACACACACGGGCCATATCTAGTTCAACTCTGCTTAGGAAACTGACAAGAACAGTAGCTCCTCTTCAGTCCGATACACTGTACTTGCTGAGAACAGATGGGAGTGCTATTTGCACTGTGTATGGAAATTGGAGCACAATAGTGACTCGTCTTACTAGAAAACAACTCTTGCTCATAGGACAAAAAACTGCATGTGACTCAACTCCATTTAGGACTGGCAAACAAACTCTAGCTCGCCTTACAAGAAACACACTCTGCTTTTGAGAAAAGGGCACTCTTCTACTCTACTGGGTTTCTATAGGGCCAGAACAGTGAGCTTGCTCAGAACAAATGAAATGTGCTTCCTAGACACACGGGCCATATCTAGTTCAACTCTGCTTAGGAAACTGAGAAGAACAGTAGCTCCTTTTCAGTCCAATACACTGTACTTGCTGGGAACAGACTAGAGTGCTATTTGCACTGTGTATGGCAATGGGAGCGCAATAATGACTTTCCTTACCAGAAAACATCTCTTGCTTGTAGGAACAGAATCTGCATGTGATTCAACTCCATTTAGGACTGGGAAACAAAAGCTAGCTCGCCTTACAAGAAACACACTCTGCTTTAGAGAAAAGAGAACTCTTCTACTCTACTGTGTTTCCTATGGGGTCCAAACAGTGAGCTTGCTCAGAACAAAGAACTGTGCTTCCTACACACGGACAATATGTAGTTCAACTTTGCTTAGGAAACTGACAAGAACAGTAGCTCCTCTTCAGTCCAGTACACTGTACTTGCTGGGAACAGACACGAGTGCTATTTGCACTGTGTATGGCAATGAGCGCAATAGTGACTTTCCTTACCAAAAACAACTCTTGCTCGTAGGACCACAATTTGCATGTGATTCAACGCCATTTAGGACTGGGAAACAAATGTTAGCTGGCCTTACATGAAACACACTCTGCTTTTGAGAAAAGAGCACTCTTTTACTCTACTGTGTTTCCTAAGGGGTCCAAACAGTGAGCTTGCTCAGAACAAAGAACTGTGCTTCCTACACACATGGACCATATCTAGTTCAACTCTGCTTAAGAAACTGACAAGAACAGTAGCTCCTCTTCAGTCCAATACACTGTACTTGCTGGGATCATACGCGAGTGTTATTTGCACTGTGTATGGCAATGAGAGCGCAATAGTGACTTTCCTTACCAGAAAACAACTCTTGCTCGTAGGACCACACACTGCATGTGATTCAACGCCATTTAGGACTGGTAAACAAATGCTAGCTCGCCTTCCAAGAAACACTCTCTGCTTTTTAGAAAAGAGCTCTCTTCTACTCTACGGTGTTTCCTATGGGGTCCAAACAGTGAGCTTGCTCAAAACAAAAGAACTGTGCTTCCTACACACATGGACCATATCTAGTTCAATTCTACTTAGGAAACTGACAAGAACAGTAGCTCCTATTCAGTCCAATACACTGTACATGCTGGGAACAGACGCGAGTGCTATTTGCACTGTGTATGGCATTTGGAGCACAATAGTGACTCTTCTTACCAGAAAAAAACTCTTGCTTGTAGGACCAAAAACTGCATGTGATTCAACTCCATTTAGGACTGGGAAACAAATGCTAGCTGGCCTTACATGAAACACACTCTGCTTTAGAGAAAAGAGCACTCTTCTACTCTACTGTGTTTCCTATAGGGCCAGAACAGTAGCTTGCTCAGAACATAAGAACTTTGCTTCCTACACACACGGGCCTATCTAGTTCAACTCTGCTTAGGAAACTGAAAAGAACAGTAGCTCCTCTTAAGTCCGATACACTGTACTTGCTGGGAACAGACGCGAGTGCTATATGCACTATGTAGGCCAATGAAAGGGCAATCGTGACTTTCCTTACCAGAAAACAACTCTTGCTTGTAGGACCAGAATCTGCATGTGATTCAACTCCATTTAGGACTGCAAAACAAATGCTAGCTCGCCTTACAAGAAACACACTCTGCTTTTGAGAAAAGAGCACTTTTCTACTCTACTATGTTTCCTATGGGGTCCGAACATAGAGCTTGCTCAGAACAAAAGAACTGGGCTTCCTACACAAGGGCCATATCTACTTCAATTCTGCTTAGGAACCTGACAAGAAGAGTAGATCCTCTTCAGTTCAATACACTGTACTTGCTGGGAACAGACGCCAGTGCTATTTGTCCTGTGTATGGCAATGGCAGCGCAATAGTGACTATTCTTACCATAAAACAACTCTTGCACGTAGGACCAGAAACTGCATGTGATTCCACTCCGTTTAGGACTGGGACAAAAACGCTAGCTCGCCTTACGAGAAACACACTCTGCTTTTGAGAAAAGAGCACTCTTCTACTCTACTGTGTTTCCTATGGGGTCCAAACAGTGAGCTTGCTCAGAACAAAAGAACTGTGCTTCCTACACACACGGCCCTACCTAGTTCAATTCTGCTTAGGAACCTGACAAGAACGGTAGATCCTCTTCAGTCCAATACACTGTACTTGCTGGGAACAGAAGCCAGTGCTATTTGTCCTGTGTATGGCAATGGCAGCGCAATAGTGACTATTCTTACCATAAAACAACTCTTGCTCGTAGGACCATAAACTGCATGTGATTCCACTCCATTTAGGACTGGAAAACAAACGCGAGCTCGCCTTAAAAGAAACACACTCTGCTTTAGATAAAAGAGCACTCTTATACTCTACTGTGTTTCCTATAGGGCCAGAACAGTGAGCTTGCTCAGAACATAATAACTGTGCTTCCTACACACACGGGCCATATCTAGTTCAACTCTGCTTAGGAAACTGACAAGAACAGTACCTACTCTTCAGTCCGATAGACTGTACTTGCTGAGAACAGATGCGAGTGCTATTTGCACTGTGTATGGAAATTGGAGCACAATAGTGACTCGTCTAACTAGAAAACAACTCTTGCTCGTAGGACAAAAAACTGCATGTGACTCAACTCCATTTAGGACTGGCAAACAAACTCTAGCTCGCCTTACAAGAAACACACTCTGCTTTTGAGAAAAGGGCACTCTTCTACTCTACTGTGTTTCTATAGGGCCAGAACAGTGAGCTTGCTCAGAACAAATGAATTGTGCTTCCTAGACACATGGGCCATATCTAGTTCAACTCTGCTTAGGAAACTGAGAAGAACAGTAGCTCCTCTTCAGTCCAATACACTGTACTTGCTGGGAACAGACTGGAGTGCTATTTGCACTGTGTATGGCAATGGGAGCGCAATAGTGACTTTCCTTACCAGAAAACATCTCTTGCTCATAGGAACAGAATCTGCATGTGATCAACTCCATTTAGGACTGGGAAACAAAAGCTAGCTCGCCTTACAGAAACACACTCTGCTTTAGAGAAAAGAGAACTTTTCTACTCTACTGTGTTTCCTACGGGGTCCAAACAGTGAGCTTGCTCAGAACAAAGAACTGTGCTTCCTACACACACGGACCATATCTAGTTCAACTCTGCTTAGGAAACTGACAAGAACAGTAGCTCCTATTCAGTCCAATACACTGTACTTTCTGGGAACAGACGGGAGTGCTATTTGAACTGTATAAGGCATTTGGAGCGCAATAGTGACTCTTCTTACCAGAAAACAACTCTTGCTTGTAGGACCAAAAACTGCATGTGACTCAACTCCATTTAGGACTGGGAAACAAATGCGAGCTCACCTTACAAGAAACACACTCTGCTTTAGAGAAAAGAGCACTCTTCTACTCTACTGTGTTTCCTATAGGACCAGAACAGTGAGCTTGCTCAGAACATAAGAACTGTGCCTCCTACACACAGGGGCCATATGTAGTTCAACTCTGCTTAGGAAACTGACAAGAACAGTAGCTCCTCTAGTCTGATACACTATACTTGCTGGGAACAGATGCATGGGCTATTTGCACTGTGTATGGCAATGGAAGCACAAAAGTGACTTTCCTTACGAGAAAACAACTCTTGCTCGTAGGACCAGAAACTGCATGTGATTCCACACCATTTAGGACTGGGAAACAAATGCTAGCTCGCCTTACAAGAAACATACTCTGCTTTAGAGAAAAGAGCACTCTTCTAATCTACTGTGTTTCCTATGGGGTCCAAACAGTGAGCTTGCTCAGAACAAAAGAACTGTGCTTCCTACATACACGGACCATATCTAGTTCAACTCTGCTTAGTAAACTGACAAGAACAGTAGCTCCTCTTCTGTCCGATACACTGTACTTGCTGGGAACAGACGCGAGTGCTATTTGCACTGTGTATGGCAATGGGAGCGCAATAGTGACTTTCCTTACCAGAAAACAACTCTTGCTCGTAGGACCATAAACTGCATGTGATTCAACTCTAGTTAGGAATGGGAAACAAACGCTAGCTCGCCTTACAAGAAACAGAATCTGCTTTTGAGAAAAGAGCACTCTTCTACTCTACTGTGTTTCCTATGGGCCCCAAACAGTGAGCTTGCTCGGAACAAAAGAACTGTGCTTCCTACACACGGGCCATATCTAGTTCAACTCTGCTTAGGAAACTGACAAGAACAGTAGCTTCTATTCAGTCCAATACACTGTACTTGATGGGAAGAGACGCGAGTGTTATTTGCACTGTGTATGGCATTTGGAACGCAATAGTGACTCTTCTTACCAGAAAACAACTCTTGCTCGTAGGACCAAAAACTGCCTGTGACTCAACTCCATTTAGGACTGGGAAACAAACGCGAGCTCGCCTTACAAGAAACACACTCTGCTTTAGAGAAAAGAGCACTCTTCTATTCTACTGTGTTTCCTACAGGGCCAGAACAGTGAGCTTGCTCAGAACATAATAACTGTGCTTCCTACACACACGGACCATATGTAGTTCAACTCTGCTTAGGAAACTGACAAGAACAGTAGCTTCTATTCAGTCCAATACACTGTACTTGCTGGGAACAGACGCGAGTGCTATTTGCACTGCGTATGGCAATGGGAGCGCAATGGTGACTTTCCTTACCAGAAAACAACTCTTGCTCGGAGGACCAGAAACTGCATGTGATTCAACTTCATTTAGGACTGGGAAACAAATGCTAGCTCCACTTACAAGAAACACACTCTACTTTTGAGAAAAGAGCACTCTTCTACTCTACTGTTTTTCCTATGGGGTCCGAAAGTGAGCTTGCTCAGAACAAAAGAACTGTGCTTCCTACACACAAGGCCATATCTAGTTCAAGTCTGCTTAGTAACGTGACAAGAACAGAAGATCCTCTTCAGTCCAATACACTGTACTTGCTGGGAGCAGACGCCAGTCCTATTTGTCCTGTGTATGGCAATGGCAGTGCAATAGTGACTCCTCTTACCATAAAACAACTCTTGCTCTTAGGACCAGAAACTGCATGTGATTCAACTCCATTTAGGACTGGGAAACAAACGCTAGCTCGCCTTACAAGAAACATACTCTGCTTTTGAGAAAAGAGCACTCTTCTACTCTACTGTATTTCCTATAGGGCCAGAACAGTGAGCTTGCTCAGAACAAATGAACTGTGCTTCCTAGACACACGGGCCATATCTAGTTCAACTCTGCTTAGGAATCTGAGATGAACAGTAGCTCCTCTTAAGTCCAATACACTGTACTTGCTGGGAACAGACGGGAGTACTATTTGCAATGTGTATGGCATTTGGAGCACAATAGTGACTCTTCTTACCAGAAAACATCTCTTGCTCATAGGACCAAAAACTGCATGTGACTCAACTCCTTTTAGGACTGGGAAATAAACGCGAGCTCGCCTTACAAGAAACACACTCTGCTTTAGAGAAAAGAGCACTCTTCTACTCTACTGTGTTTCCAATGGGGTCCAAACAGTGAGCTTGCTCAGAACAAAAGAACTGTGCTTCCTACACACATGGATCATATAGAGTTCAACTCTGCTTAGGAAACTGACAATAACAGTAGTACCTATTCAGTCCAATACACTGTACTTGCTGGGAACAGACGCCAGTGCTATTTGCACTGGCGATGGCAATGGGAGCACAATAGTGACTTTCCTTACCATAAAACAACTCTTGATCATAGGACCAGAAACTGCATGTGATTCAACTCCATTTAGGACTGGGAAACAAATGCTAGCTCGCCTTACAAGAAACACACTCTGCTTTTAAGAAAAGAGCACTCTTCTACTCTACTGTCTTTCCTATGGTATCCGAAGAGTGAGCTTGCTCAGAACAAAAGAACTGTGCTTCCTACACACGGGCCATATCTATTTCAACTCTGCTTAGGACACTGACAAGAACAGTAGCTTCTCTTCAGTCCGATACACTGTACTTACTGAGAACAGACGAGAGAGCTATTTGCACTGTGGATGGCAATGGGAGCTCAATAGTGACTTTCCTTACCAGAAAACAACTCTTGCTCGTAGGACCAGAAACTGCATGTGATTCAACTCCATTTAGGACTGGGAAACAAATGCTAGCTGGCCTTACAAGAAACACACTCTGCTTTTGAGAAAAGAGCACTCATCTACTCTACTGTGTTTTCTATAGGGCCAGAACAGTAGCTTGCTCAGAACATAAGAACTGGGCTTCCTACACACACGGGCCATATCTAGTTCAACTCTGCTTAGGAAACTGAAAAGAACAGTAGCTCCTCTTAAGTCCGATACACTGTACTTGCTGGGAACAGACTCGAGTGCTATATGCACTGTGTATGCCAATGAAAGCGCAATCGTGACTTTCCTTACCAGAATACAACTCTTGCTCGTAGGACCAGAAACTGCATGTGATTCAACTCCATTTAGGACTTCGAAACAAACACTAGCTCGCCTTACAAGAAACATAGTCTGCTTTTGAGAAAAGAGCACTCTTCTACTCTACTGTGTTTCCTATGGGGTCCGAACAGTGAGCTTGCTCAGAACAAAAGAACTGGGCTTCCTACACAAGAGCCATATCTAGTTCAATTCTGCTTAGGAACCTGACAAAAACAGTAGATCCTCTTCAGTCCAATACACTGTACTTGCTGGGAACAGACGCAAGGGCTATTTGTCCTGTGTATGGCAATTGGAGCACAATAGTGACTATTCTTACCATAAAACAACTCTTGCACATAGCACCAGAAACTGCATGTGATGCCACTCCATTTAGGAATGGGACACAAACGCTAGCTCGCCTTACAAGAAACACACTCTGCTTTTGAGAAAAGAGCACTCTTCTACTCTACTGTGTTTCCTATGGGGTCCAAACAGTGAGCTTGCTCAGAACAAAAGACTGTGCTTCCTACACACAAGGACCATATGTAGTTCAACTCTGCTTAGCAAACTGACAAGAACAGTAGCTCCTCTTCAGTCCAATACACTGTACTTGCTGGGAACAGACGCGAGTGCTATTTTCACTGTGTATGGCAATGGGAGCGCAATAGTGACTTTCCTTACCAGAAAATAACTCTTGCTCGTAGGACTAGAAACTGCATTTGATTCAACTCCATTTAGGACTGGGAAACAAACGCTAGCTCGCCTTACAAGAAACACACTATGCTTTTGAGAAAAGAGCACTCTTCTAATCTACTGTGTTTCCTATGGGGTCCGAACAGTGAGCTTGCTCAGAACAAAAGAACTGTGCTTCCTACACAAGGGCCATATCTAGTGCAATTCTGCTTAGGAACCTGACAAAAACAGTAGATCCTCTTCAGTCCAATACACTGTACTTGCCGGGAACAGACGCCAGTGCTATTTGTCCTGTGTATGGCAATGGCAGCGCAATAGTGACTATTCTTACCATAAAACAACTCTTGCTCGTAGGACCAGAAACTGCATGTGATTCCACTCCATTTAGGACTGGGACACAAACGCTAGCTCGCCTTACAAGAAACACACTCTGCTTTTGAGAAAAGAGCACTCTTCTACTCTACTGTGTTTCCTATGGGGTCGAAACAGTGAGCTTGCTCAGAACAAAAGAACTGTGCTTCCTACACACAAGGACCATATGTAGTTCAACTCTGCTTAGGAAACTGACAAGAACAGTAGCTCCTATTCAGTCCAATACACTGTACTTGCTGGGAACAGACGCCAGTGCTATTTGTCCTGTGTATGGCAATGGGAGCGCAATAGTGACTATTCTTACCATAAAGCAACTCTTGCTCGTAGGACCACAAAATCCATGTGATTCAACTCCATTTAGGACTGGGAAACAAACGCTAGCTCGCCTTACAAGAAACACACTCTGCTTTTGAGAAAAGAGCATTCTTCTACTCTCCAGTGTTTCCTATGGGGTCCGAACAGTGAGCTTGCTCAGAAAAAAAGAACTGTGCTTCCTACACACACGGCCATATCTAGTTCAATTCTGCTTATGAACCTGACAAGAACAGTAGATCCTCTTCAGTCCAATACACTGTACTTGCTGGGAACAGACGCCAGTGCTATTTGTCCTGTGTATGGCAATGGCAGCGCAATAGTGACTCTTCTTACCATAAAACAACTCTTGCTCGTAGGACCAGAAACTGCATGTGATTCCACTCCATTTAGGACTGGGAAACAAACACTAGCTCGCCTTACAAGAAACACACTCTGCTTTTGAGAAAAGAGCACTCTTCTACTCTAC
This sequence comes from Peromyscus eremicus, assembly GCF_949786415.1. Taxonomy (NCBI): domain Eukaryota; kingdom Metazoa; phylum Chordata; class Mammalia; order Rodentia; family Cricetidae; genus Peromyscus; species Peromyscus eremicus. The sequence goes on along the minus strand of NW_026736252.1, from coordinate 15,510 downwards.
TGTGATTCCAATGGGGTCCAAACAGTGAGCTTGCTCAGAACAAAAGAACTGTGCTTCCTACACACATGGACCATATCTAGTTCAACTTTGCTTTGGAAACTGAGAAGAACACTAGATCCTATTCAGTCCAATACACTGTACTTGCTGGGATCAGACGCGAGTGCTATTTGTACTGTGTATGGCAATTGGAGCACAATAGTGACTCGTCTTACCAGAAAACAACTCTTGCTCGTAGGAACACAAACAGCATGTGATTCAACTCCATTTAGGACTGGGTAACAAATGCTAGCTCGCCTTACAAGAAACACACTCTGCTTTTGAGAAAAGAGCACTCATCTACTCTACTGTGTTTCCTATGAGGTCCAAACAGTGAGCTTGCTCAGAATATAAGAACTGTGCTTCCTACACACACGGACCATATGTAGTTCAACTCTGCTTAGGAAACTGACAAGAACAGTAGCTCCTCTTCAGTCCAATACACTGTACTTGCTGGGAAAAGACGCGAGTGCTATTTACACTGTGTATGGCATTGAGAGCACAATAGTGACTTTCCTTACCAGAAAACAACTCTTGCTCATAGGACCACAAATAGCATGTGATTCAACGCCACTTAGGATTGGGAAACAAATGCTAGCTCGCCTTACAAGAAAGACACTCTGCTTTTGAGAAAAGAGCACTCTTCTACTCTACTGTGTTTCCTATATGGCCAGAACAGTGAGCTTGCTCAGAACATAAGAACTGTGCTTCCTACACACAAGGACCATATGTAGTTCAACTCTGCTTAGGAAACTGAGAATAACAGTAGCTCCTCTTCAGTCCAATACACTGTACTTGCTGGGAACAGACGCCAGTGCTATTTGCCTGTGTATGGCAATGGCAGCGCAATACTGACTATTCTTACCATAAAACAACTCTTGCTCGTAGGACCAGAGACTGCATGTGATTCCACTCCATTTAGGACTGGGACCCAAACGCTAGCTCGCCTTACAAGAAACACACTCTGCTTTTGAGAAAAGAGCACTCTTCTACTCTACTGTGTTTCCTATGGTGTCGAAACAGTTAGCTTGCTCAGAACAAAAGACTGTGCTTCCTACACACAAGGACCATATCTAGTTCAACTCTGCTTAGGAAACTGACAAGAACAGTAGCTCCTATTCAGTCCAATACACTGTACTTGCTTGGAACAGACGCCAGTGCTATTTGTCCTGTGTATGGCAATGGGAGCGCAATAGTGACTCTTCTTACCATAAAACAACTCTTGCTCGTAGGACAAAAAACTGCATGTGACTCAACTCCATTTAGGACAGGGAAACAAACGCTAGCTCGCCTTACAAGAAACACACTCTGCTTTTGAGAAAAGAGCACTCGTCTACTCTACTGTGTTTCCTATAGGGCCAGAACAGTGAGCTTGCTCAGAACAAATGAACTGTGCTTCCTAGACACACGGGCCATATCTAGTTCAACTCTGCTTAGGAAACTGAGAAGAACAGTAGCTCCTCTTCAGTCCAATACACTGTACTTGCTGGGAACAGACACATGTGCTATTTGCACTGTGTATGGCAATGGGAGCGCAATAGTGACTTTCCTTGCCAGAAAACAACTCTTGCTTGTAGGACCACAAACAGCATGTGATTCAACGCCATTTAGGACTGGGAAACAAATGCTAGCTCGCCTTACAAGAAACACACTCTGCTTTAGAGAAAGAGCACTCATCTACTCTACTGTGTTTCCTATGGGGTCCAAACAGTGAGCTTGCTCAGAACAAAAGAACTGTGCTTCCTACACACATGGACCATATCTAGTTCAACTCTGCTTAGGAAACTGACAAGAACAGCAGCTCCTATTCAGTCCAATACACTGTACTTGCTGGGAACAAACCCGAGTGCTATTTGCACTGTGTATGGCATTTGGAGCAAAATAGTGACTCTTCTTACCAGAAAACAACTCTTGCCCGTAGGACCAAAAACTGCATGTGACTCAACTCCATTTAGGACTGGGAAACAAACGCGAGCTCGTTTTACAAGAAACACACTCTGCTTTAGAGAAAAGAGCACTCTTCTACTCTACTGTGTTTCCTATAGGGCCAGAACAGTGAGCTTGCTCAGAACATAATAACTGTGCTTCCTACACACACGGCCATATTTAGTTCAATTCTGCTTAGGAACCTGACAAGAACAGTAGATCCTCTTCAGTCCAATACACTGTACTTGCTGGGAACAGATGCCAGTGCTATTTGTCCTGTGTATGGCAATGGCAGCGCAATAGTGACTATTCTTAACAGAAAAAAACTCTTGCTCGTAGTCCCAGAAACTGCATGGGATTCAACTCCATTTAGGACTGTGAAACAAACGCTAGCTCGCCTTACAAGAAACACACTCTGCTTTAGAGAAAAGAGCACTCTTCTATTCTACTTTTTTTCCTATGGGGTCCAAAGAGTGATCTTGCAAAGAACAAAAGAACTGTGCTCCTAAAAACACGGATCATATCTAGTTCAATTCTGCTTAGGAACCTGACAAGAACAGTAGATCCTCTTCAGTCCAATACACTGTACTTGCTGGGAACAGACGCCAGTGCTATTTGTCCTGTGTATGGCAATGGGAGCGCAATAGTTACTTTTTTTGCCAGAAAACAACTCTTGCTCGTAGGACAAGAAACTGCATGTGATTCAACTCCATTTAGGACTGGGAAACAAATGCTAGCTCGCCTTACAAGAAACACACTGCTTTAGAGAAAAGAGCACTCTTCTACTCTACTGTGTTTCCTATGTGGTCCAAACAGTGAGCTTGCTCAGAATAAATGAACTGTGCTTTCTACACACACGGACCATATGTAATTCAACTCTGCTTAGGAAACAGACAAGAACAGTAGCTCCTCCTCAGTCCAATACACTGTACTTGCTGGGAACAGACGCGAGTGCAATTTACACTGTGTATGGCATTGAGAGCACAATAGTGACTTTCCTTACCAGAAAACAACTCTTGCTCGTAGGAACACAAACAGCATGTGATTCAACGCCATTTAGGACTGGGTAACAAATGCTAGCTCGCCTTACAAGAAACACACTCTGCTTTTGAGAAAAGAGCACTCATCTACTCTACTGTGTTTCCTATGTGGTCCAAACAGTGATCTTGCTCAGAACGTAAGAACTGTGCTTCCTACACACACGGACCATATGGAGTTCAACTCTGCTTAGGAAACTGACAAGAACAGTAGCTCCTCTTCAGTCCAATACACTGTACTTGCTGGGAAAAGATGCGAGTGCTATTTACACTGTGTATGGCATTGAGAGCACAATAGTGACTTTCCTTACCAGAAAACAACTCTTGCTCATAGGACCACAAATAGCATGTGATTCAACGCCACTTAGGACTGGGAAACAATAGCTAGCTCGCCTTACAAGAAACACACTTTGCTTTAGAGAAAAGAGCACTCTTCTACTCTACTGTGATTCCTAAAGGGTCCGAACAGTGAGCTTGCTCAGAACAAAAGAACTGTGCTTCCTACACACAAGGCCATATCTAGTTCAATTCTGCTTAGGAACCTGACATGAAACAGTTGATCCTCTTCAGTCCAATACAATGTACTTGCTGGGAACAGACGCCAGTGCTATTTGTCCTGTGTATGGCAATGGCAGCGCAATAGTGACTCTTCTTACCATAAAACAACTCTTGCTCGTAGGACCAGAAACTGCATGTGATTCAACTCCATTTAGGACTGGGAAACAAACGCTAGCTCGCTTTTCAAGAAACACAATCTGCATTAGAGACAAGAGCACTCTTCTACTCTACTGTGTTTCCTACAGGGCCAGAACAGTGAGCTTGCTCAGAACAAAAGAATTGTGCTTCCTACACACGGGCCTCATCTAGTTCAACTCTGCTTAGGAAACTGACAAGAACTGTAGCTCCTCTTCAGTTCGATACACTGTACTTGCTGGGAACAGACGCGAGTGCTATTTGTACTGTGGATGGCAATGGGAGCACAATAGTGACTTTCCTTACCAGAAAACAACTCTTGCTCGTAAAACCAGAAAGTGCATGTGATTCAACTCCATTTAGGACTGGGAAACAAATGCTAGCTCGCCTTACATGAAACACACTCTGCTTTAGAGAAAAGAGCACTCTTCTACTCTACTGTGTTTCCTATGGGGTCCAAACAGTGAGCTTGCTCAGAACAAAAGAACTGTGCTTCCTACACACACGGGCCACATCTAGTTCAACTCTGCTTAGGAAACTGACAAGAACAGCAGCTCCTCTTCAGTCCAATACACTGTACTTGCTGGGAACAGACCCGAGTGCTATTTGCACTGTGTATGGCATTTGGAGCAAAATAGTGACTCTTCTTACCAGAAAACAACTCTTGCCCATAGGTCCAAAAACTGCATGTGACTCAACTCCATTTAGGAATGGGAAACAAACGCGAGCTCACCTTACATGAAACACACTCTGCTTTTGAGAAAAGAGCACTCTTCTACTCTACTGTGTTTCCTATGGGGTCCGAACAGTGAGCTTGCTCAGAACAAAAGAACTGTGCTTCCTACACACACGGCCATATCTAGTTCAATTCTGCTTAGGAACCTGACAAGAACAGTAGATCCTCTTCAGTCCAATACACTGTACTTGTTGGGAACAGACGCGAGTGCTATTTGCACTGTGTATGGCAATGGGAGCGCAATAGTGACTTTCCTTACCAGAAAACAACTCTTGCTCGTAGGACCAGAAACTGCATTTGATTCAACTCCATTTAGGACTGGGAAACAAATGCTAGCTCGCCTTACAAGAAACACACTATGCTTTTGAGAAAAGAGCACTCTTCTACTCTACTGTGTTTCCTATGGGGACCGAACAGTGAGCTTGCTCAGAACAAAAGAACTGTGCTTCCTACACACACGGCCATATCTACTTCAATTCTGCTTAGGAAACTGACAAGAATAGTAGATCAACTCAGTCCAATACACTGTACTTGCTGGGAACAGACGCCAGTGCTATTTGTCCTGTGTATGGCAATGGCAGCGCAATAGTGACTATTCTAACCATAAAACAACTCTTGCACATAGGACCAGAAACTGCATGTGATTCCACTCCATTTAGGACTGGGACACAAACGCTAGCTCGCCTTACAAGAAACACACTCTGCTTTTGAGAAAAGAGCACTCTTCTACTCTACTGTGTTTCCTATGGGGTCCAAACAGTGAGATTGCTCAGAACAAAAGACTGTGCTTCCTACACACAAGGACCATATGTAGTTCAACTCTGCTTAGGAAACTGACAAGAACAGTAGCTCCTCTTCAGTCCAATACACTGTACTTGCTGGGAACAGACGCGAGTGCTATTTGCCCTGTGTATGGCAATGGGAGCACAATAGTGACTTTTTTTTTACCAGAAAACAACTCTTGTTCGTAGGAAAAGAAACTGCATGTGATTCAACTCCATTTAGGACTGGGAAACAAACGCTAGCTCGCCTTACAAGAAACACACTTTGCTTTAGAGAAAAGAGCACTCTTCTACTCTACTGTGATTCCTATAGGGTCCGAACAGTGAGCTTGCTCAGAACAAAAGAACTGTGCTTCCTACACACAAGGCCATATCTAGTTCAATTCTGCTTAGGAACCTGACATGAAACAGTTGATCCTCTTCAGTCCAATACAATGTACTTGCTGGGAACAGACGCCAGTGCTATTTGTCCTGTGTATGGCAATGGCAGCGCAATAGTGACTCTTCTTACCATAAAACAACTCTTGCTCGTAGGACCAGAAACTGCATGTGATTCAACTCCATTTAGGACTGGGAAACAAACGCTAGCTCGCTTTTCAAGAAACACTATCTGCATTAGAGAAAAGAGCACTCTTCTACTCTACTGTGTTTCCTACAGGGCCAGAACAGTGAGCTTGCTCAGAACAAAAGAATTGTGCTTCCTACACACGGGCCACATCTAGTTCAACTCTGCTTAGGAAACTGACAAGAACTGTAGCTCCTCTTCAGTTCGATACACTGTAATTGCTGGGAACAGACGCGAGTGCTATTTGTACTGTGGATGGCAATGGGAGCACAATAGTGACTTTCCTTACCAGAAAACAACTCTTGCTCGTAAAACCAGAAAGTGCATGTGATTCAACTCCATTTAGGACTGGGAAACAAATGCTAGCTCGCCTTACATGAAACACACTCTGCTTTAGAGAAAAGAGCACTCTTCTACTCTACTGTGTTTCCTATGGGGTCCAAACAGTGAGCTTGCTCAGAACAAAAGAACTGTGCTTCCTACACACACGGGCCACATCTAGTTCAACTCTGCTTAGGAAACTGACAAGAACAGCAGCTCCTCTTCAGTCCAATACACTGTACTTGCTGGGAACAGACCCGAGTGCTATTTGCACTGTGTATGGCATTTGGAGCAAAATAGTGACTCTTCTTACCAGAAAACAACTCTTGCCCATAGGTCCAAAAACTGCATGTGACTCAACTCCATTTAGGAATGGGAAACAAACGCGAGCTCACCTTACATGAAACACACTCTGCTTTTGAGAAAAGAGCACTCTTCTACTCTACTGTGTTTCCTATGGTGTCCGAACAGTGAGCTTGCTCAGAACAAAAGAACTGTGCTTCCTACACACACGGCCATATCTAGTTCAATTCTGCTTAGGAACCTGACAAGAACAGTAGATCCTCTTCAGTCCAATACACTGTACTTGTTGGGAACAGACGCGAGTGCTATTTGCACTGTGTATGGCAATGGGAGCGCAATAGTGACTTTCCTTACCAGAAAACAACTCTTGCTCGTAGGACCAGAAACTGCATTTGATTCAACTCCATTTAGGACTGGGAAACAAATGCTAGCTCGCCTTACAAGAAACACACTATGCTTTTGAGAAAAGAGCACTCTTCTACTCTACTGTGTTTCCTATGGGGACCGAACAGTGAGCTTGCTCAGAACAAAAGAACTGTGCTTCCTACACACACGGCCATATCTACTTCAATTCTGCTTAGGAAACTGACAAGAATAGTAGATCAACTCAGTCCAATACACTGTACTTGCTGGGAACAGACGCCAGTGCTATTTGTCCTGTGTATGGCAATGGCAGCGCAATAGTGACTATTCTAACCATAAAACAACTCTTGCACATAGGACCAGAAACTGCATGTGATTCCACTCCATTTAGGACTGGGACACAAACGCTAGCTCGCCTTACAAGAAACACACTCTGCTTTTGAGAAAAGAGCACTCTTCTACTCTACTGTGTTTCCTATGGGGTCCAAACAGTGAGATTGCTCAGAACAAAAGACTGTGCTTCCTACACACAAGGACCATATGTAGTTCAACTCTGCTTAGGAAACTGACAAGAACAGTAGCTCCTCTTCAGTCCAATACACTGTACTTGCTGGGAACAGACGCGAGTGCTATTTGCCCTGTGTATGGCAATGGGAGCACAATAGTGACTTTTTTTTTACCAGAAAACAACTCTTGTTCGTAGGAAAAGAAACTGCATGTGATTCAACTCCATTTAGGACTGGGAAACAAACGCTAGCTCGCCTTACAAGAAACACACTTTGCTTTAGAGAAAAGAGCACTCTTCTACTCTACTGTGATTCCTATAGGGTCCGAACAGTGAGCTTGCTCAGAACAAAAGAACTGTGCTTCCTACACACAAGGCCATATCTAGTTCAATTCTGCTTAGGAACCTGACATGAAACAGTTGATCCTCTTCAGTCCAATACAATGTACTTGCTGGGAACAGACGCCAGTGCTATTTGTCCTGTGTATGGCAATGGCAGCGCAATAGTGACTCTTCTTACCATAAAACAACTCTTGCTCGTAGGACCAGAAACTGCATGTGATTCAACTCCATTTAGGACTGGGAAACAAACGCTAGCTCGCTTTTCAAGAAACACTATCTGCATTAGAGAAAAGAGCACTCTTCTACTCTACTGTGTTTCCTACAGGGCCAGAACAGTGAGCTTGCTCAGAACAAAAGAATTGTGCTTCCTACACACGGGCCACATCTAGTTCAACTCTGCTTAGGAAACTGACAAGAACTGTAGCTCCTCTTCAGTTCGATACACTGTAATTGCTGGGAACAGACGCGAGTGCTATTTGTACTGTGGATGGCAATGGAAGCACAATAGTGACTTTCCTTACCAGAAAACAACTCTTGCTCGTAAAACCAGAAACTGCATGTGATTCAACTCCATTTAGGACTGGGAAACAAATGCTAGCTCGCCTTACATGAAACACACTCTGCTTTAGAGAAAAGAGCACTCTTCTACTCTACTGTGTTTCCTAGGGGGTCCAAACAGTGAGCTTGCTCAGAACAAAAGAACTGTGCTTCCTACACACATGGACCATATCTAGTTCAACTCTGCTTAGGAAACTGACAAGAACAGCAGCTCCTATTCAGTCCAATACACTGTACTTGCTGGGAACAGACCCGAGTGCTATTTGCACTGTGTATGGCATTTGGAGCAAAATAGTGACTCTTCTTACCAGAAAACAACTCTTGCCCGTAGGACCAAAAACTGCATGTGACTCAACTCCATTTAGGACTGGGAAACAAACGCGAGCTCGTTTTACAAGAAACACACTCTGCTTTACAGAAAAGAGCACTCTTCTACTCTACTGTGTTTCCTATAGGGCCAGAACAGTGAGCTTGCTCAGAACATAATAACTGTGCTTCCTACACACACGGCCATATTTAGTTCAATTCTGCTTAGGAACCTGACAAGAACAGTAGATCCTCTTCAGTCCAATACACTGTACTTGCTGGGAACAGACGCCAGTGCTATTTGTCCTGTGTATGGCAATGGCAGCGCAATAGTGACTATTCTTACCAGAAAAAAACTCTTGCTCGTAGTCCCAGAAACTGCATGGGATTCAACTCCATTTAGGACTGTGAAACAAACGCTAGCTCGCCTTACAAGAAACACACTCTGCTTTAGAGAAAAGAGCACTCTTCTATTCTACTTTTTTTCCTATGGGGTCCCAAGAGTGATCTTGCAAAGAACAAAAGAACTGTGCTCCTAAAAACACGGATCATATCTAGTTCAATTCTGCTTAGGAACCTGACAGGAACAGTAGATCCTCTTCAGTCCAATACACTGTACTTGCTGGGAACAGACGCCAGTGCTATTTGTCCTGTGTATGGCAATGGGAGCGCAAAAGTGACTTTCCTTACCAGAAAACAACTCTTGCTCTTAGTACCAGAAACTGCATGTGATTCAACTCCATTTAGGACTGGGAAACAAATGCTAGCTCGCCTTACAAAAAACACACTCTGCTTTTGAGAAAAGAGCACTCTTCTACTCTACTGTGATTCCTATAGGGTCCGAACAGTGAGCTTGCTCAGAACAAAAGAACTGTGCTTCCTACACACAAGGCCATATCTAGTTCAATTCTGCTTAGGAACCTGACAAGAACAGTTGATCCTCTTCAGTCCAATACAATGTACTTGCTGGGAACAGACGCCAGTGCTATTTGTCCTGTGTATGGCAATGGCAGCGCAATAGTGACTCTTCTTACCATAAAACAACTCTTGCTCGTAGGACCAGAAACTGCATGTGATTCAACTCCATTTAGGACTGGGAAACAAACGCTAGCTCGCTTTTCAAGAAACACAATCTGCATTAGAGAAAAGAGCACTCTTCTACTCTACTGTGTTCCCTACAGGGCCAGAACAGTGAGCTTGCTCAGAACAAAAGAATTGTGCTACCTACACACGGGCCACATCTAGTTCAACTCTGCTTAGGAAACTGACAAGAACTGTAGCTCCTCTTCAGTTCGATACACTGTACTTGCTGGGAACAGACGCGAGTGCTATTTGTACTGTGGATGGCAATGGGAGCACAATAGTGACTTTCCTTACCAGAAAACAACTCTTGCTCGTAAAACCAGAAACTGCATGTGATTCAACTCCATTTAGGACTGGGAAACAAATGCTAGCTCGGCTGACATGAAACACACTCTGCTTTAGAGAAAAGAGCACTCTTCTACTCTACTTTGTTTCCTATGGGGTCCAAACAGTGATCTTGCAAAGAACAAAAGAACTGTGCTCCTACAAACACGGATCATGTCTAGTTCAACTCTGCTTAGGAAACTGACAAGAACAGAAGCACCTATTCAGTCCAATACACTGTACTTGCTGGGAACAGACGCGAGAGCTATTTGCACTGTGTATGGCAATGGGAGCACAATAGTGACTTTCCTTACCAGAAAACAACTCTTGCTGTTAGGACCAGAAACTGCATGTCATTCAACTTCATTTAGGACTGGGAATCAAACGCTAGCTCGCCTTACATGAAACACACTCTGCTTTTGAGAAAAGAGCACTCTTCTACTCTACTGTGTTTCCTATGGTGTCCGAACAGTGAGCTTGTTCAGAACAAAAGAACTGTGCTTCCTACACACACGGCCATATCTAGTTCAATTCTGCTTAGGAACCTGACAAGAACAGTAGATCCTCTTCAGTCCAATACACTGTACTTGTTGGGAACAGACACCAGTGCTATTTGTCCTGTGTATGGCAATGGCAGCGCAATAGTGACTCTTCTTACCAGAAAACAACTCTTGCTCATAGGACTAGGAACTGCATGTGATTCAACTGCATTTAGGACTGGGAAACAAACGCTAGCTCGCCTTACAAGAAACACACTCTGCTTTAGAGAAAAGAGCACTCTTCTACTATAATGTGTTTCCTATAGGGCCAGAACAGTGAGCTTGCTCAGAACAAAAGAACTGTGCTTCCTACACACGGGCCATAACTAGTTCAACTCTGCTTAGGAAACTGAGAAGAACAGTAGCTCCTCTTCAGTCCGATACACTGTACATGCTGGGAACAGACGCATGGTCTATTTGCACTGTGTATGGCAATGGGAGCACAAAAGTGACTTTCCTTACCAGAAAACAACTCTTGCTCTTAGTACCAGAAACTGCATGTGATTCAACTCCATTTAGGACTAGGAAACAAACGCTAGCTCGCCTTCCAAGAAACACACTCTGCTTTAGAGAAAAGAGCATTCTTCTACTCTACTGTGTTTCCTATGGTGTCCGAACAGTGAGCTTGCTCAGAACAAAAAAAAACTGTTCTTCCTACACACACGGCCATATCTATTTCAAGTCTGCTTTAGAACCTGACAAGAACAGTAGGTCCTATTCAGTCCAATACACTGTACTTGCTGCGCACAGACGCCAGTGCTATTTGTCCTGTGTATGGCAATGGCAGCGCACTAGTGACTCTTCTTACCAGAAAACAACTCTTGCTCATAGTACCAGAAACTGCATGGGATTCAACTCCACTTAGGACTGGGAAACAAATGCTAGTTCGCCTTACAAGAAACACACTCTGCTTTTGAAAAAAGAGCACTCTTCTACTCCACTCTTTTTCCTACGGGGTACAAACAGTGAGCTTGCTAAGAACAAAAGAACTGTGCTTCCTACACACATGGACCATATCTAGTTCAACTCTGCTTAGGAAACTGACAAGAACAGTAGCTCCTATTCAGTCCAATACACTGTACTTGCTGGGAACAGAAGGGAGTGCTATTTGAACTGTATAAGGCATTTGGAGCGCAATAGTGACTCTTCTTACCAGAAAACAACTCTTGCTCGTAGGACCAAAAACTGCATGTGACTCAACTCCATTTAGGACTGGGAAACAAATGCGAGCTCACCTTACAAGAAACACACTCTGCTTTAGAGAAAAGAGCACTCTTCTACTCTACTGTGTTTCCTATAGGACCAGAACAGTGAGCTTGCTCAGAACATAAGAACTGTGCCTCCTACACACAGGGGCCATATGTAGTTCAACTGTGCTTAGGAAACTGACGAGAACAGTAGCTCCTCTAGTCCGATACACTATACTTGCTGGGAACAGATGCATGGGCTATTTGCACTGTGTATGGCAATGGAAGCACAAAAGTGACTTTCCTTACGAGAAAACAACTCTTGCTCATAGGACCAGAAACTGCATGTGATTCCACACCATTTAGGACTGGGAAACAAATGCTAGCTTGCCTTACAAGAAACATACTCTGCTTTACAGAAAACAGCACTCTTCTAATCTACTGTGTTTCCTATGGGGTCCAAACAGTGAGCTTGCTCAGAACAAAAGAACTGTACTTCCTACATACACGGACCATATCTAGTTCAACTCTGCTTAGTAAACTGACAAGAACAGTAGCTCCTCTTCAGTCCGATACACTGTACTTGCTGGGAACAGACGCGAGTGCTATTTGCACTGTGTATGGCAATGGGAGCACAATAGTGACTTTCCTTACCAGAAAACAACTCTTGCTCGTAGGACCATAAACTGCATGTGATTCAACTCTATTTAGGAATGGGAAACAAACGCTAGCTCGCCTTACAAGAAACACACTCTGCTTTTGAGAAAAGAGCACTCTTCTACTCTACTGTGTTTCCTATGGGCTCCAAACAGTGAGCTTGCTCAGAACATAATAACTGTGCTTCCTACACACACGGACCATATGTAGTTCAACTCTGCTTAGGAAACTGAAAGAACAGTAGCTCCTCTTAAGTCTGATACACTGTACTTGCTGGGAACAGACTCGAGTGCTATATGCACTGTGTATGCCAATGAAAGCGCAATCGTGACTTTCCTTACCAGAAAACAACTCTTGCTCGTAGGACCAGAAACTGCATGTGATTCAACTCCATTTAGGACTGAGAAACAAATGCTAGCTCGCACTTACAAGAAACACACTCTGCTTTTGAGAAAAGAGCACTCTTCTACTCTACTGTGTTTCCTATGGGGTCTGAACAGTGAGCTTGCTCAGAACAAAAGAACTGGGCTTCCTACACAAGGGCCATATCTAGTTCAATTCTGCTTAGGAACCTGACAAGAACAGTAGATACTCTTCAGTCCAATACACTGTACTTGCTGGGAACAGACACAAGTACTATTTGTCCTGTGTATGGCAATTGGAGCACAATAGTGACTATTACCATAAAACAACTCTTGCACGTAGGACCAGAAACTGCATGTGATGCCACTCCATTTAGGACTGGGACAAAAACGCTAGCTCGCCTTACAAGAAACACACTCTGCTTTGAGAAAAGAGCACTCTTCTACTCTACTGTGTTTCCTATGGGGTCCAAACAGTGAGCTTGCTCATAACAAAAGACTGTGCTTCCTACACACAAGGACCATATGTAGTTCAACTCTGCTTAGGAAACTGACAAGAACAGTAGCTCCTATTCAGTCCAATACACTGTACTTGCTGGGAACAGATGCGAGTGCTATTTGCCCTGTGTATGGCAATGGGAGCACAATAGTGACTTTCCTTACCAGAAAACAACTCTTGTTCGTAGGAAAAGAAACTGCATGTGATTCAGCTCCATTTAGGACTGGGAAACAAACACTACCTCGCCTTACAAGAAACACACTCTGCTTTTGAGAAAAGAGCATTCTTCTACACTACTGTGTTTCCTATGGGGTCCGAACAGTGAGCTTGCTCAGAAAAAAAGAACTGTGCTTCCTACACACACGGCCATATCTAGTTCAATTCTGCTTAGGAACCTGACAAGAACAGTAGATCCTCTTCAGTTCAATACACTGTATTTGCTGGGAACAGACGCCAGTGCTATTTGTCCTGTGTGTGGCAATGGGAGCGCAATAGTGACTATTCTTACCATAAAACAACTCTTGCTCTTAGGACCACAAACTGCATGTGATTCAACTCCATTTAGGACTTGGAAACAAACGCTAGCTCGCCTTACAAGAAACACACTCTGCTTTTGAGAAAAGAGCACTCTTCTACTCTACTGTGTTTCCTATGGGGTCCGAAGAGTGAGCTTGCTCAGAACAAAAGAACTGTGCTTCCTACACACACGGCCATATGTAGTTCAACTCTGCTTAGGAAACTGACAAGAACAGTAGCACCTATTCAGTCCAATACACTGTACTTGCTGGGAACAGACGCGAGTGCTCTTTGCACTGTGTATGGCAATCGGAGCGCAATGTGACTTTCATTACCAGAAAACAACTCTTGTTCGTAGGACCAGAAACTGCATGTGATTCAACTCCATTTAGGACTAGGAAACAAACGCTAGCTCGCCTTACAAGAAACACACTCTGCTTTTGAGAAAAGAGCACTCATTTACTCTACTGTGTATCCTATAGGGCCAGAACAGTGAGCTTGCTCAGAACATAAGAACTGTGCTTCCTACACACACGGGCCATATCTAGTTCAACTTTGCTTAGGAAACTGACAAGAACAGTAGCTCCTCTTCAGTCCGATACACTGTACTTGCTGCGAACAGACGCCAGTGCTATTTGTCCTGTGTATGGCAATGGCAGCACAATAGTGACTCTTCTTACCAGAAAACAACTCTTGCTCGTAGTACCAGAAACTGCATGGGATTCAACTCCATTTAGGACTGCGAAACAAACGCTAGCTCGCCTTACAAGAAACACACTCTGCTTTAGAGAAAAGAGCACTCTTCTACTCTACTGTGTTTCCTATGGGGTCCAAAGAGTGAGCTTGCTCAGAACAAAAGAACTGTGCTTCCTACACACACGGACCATATGTAGTTCAACTCTGCTTAGGAAACTGACAAGAACAGTAGCACCTCTTCAGTCCAATACACTGTACTTGCTGGGAACAGACACGAGTGCTCTTTGCACTGTGTATGGCAATCGGAGCGCAATGTGACTTTCATTACCAGAAAACAACTCTTGTTCGTAGGACCAGAAACTGCATGTGATTCAATTCCATTTAGAACTAGGAAAAAAACACTAGCTCGACTTACAAGAAACACACTCTGCTTTTGAGAAAAGAGCACTCATTTACTCTACTGTGTTTCCTATATGGCCAGAACAGTGAGCTTGCTCAGAACATAAGAACTGTGCTTCCTACACACACGGGCCATATCTAGTTCAACTCTGCTTAGGAAACTGACAAGAAGAGTAGCTCCTCTTCAGTCCGATACACAGTACTTGCTGGGAACAGACGTGAGTGCTATTTGCACTGTGTATGGCAATGGAAGCACAATAGTGACTTTCCTTACCAGAAAACAACTCTTGCTCGTAGGACCAGAAACTGCATTTGATTCAACTCCATTTAGGACTGGGAAACAAACGCTAGCTCGCCTTACAAGAAACACACTCTGCTTTTGAGAAAAGAGCACTCTTCTACTCTACTGTGTTTCCAATGTGGTCCACACAGTGATCTTGCTCAGAACAAAAGAACTGTGCTTCCTACACACATGGACCATATCTAGTTCAACTTTGCTTAGGAAACTGACAAGAACAGTAGCTCCTATTCAGTCCAATACACTGTACTTGCTGGGAACAGACGCGAGTGCTATTTGTACTGTGTATGGCAATTGGAGCACAATAGTGACTCGTCTTACCAGAAAACAACTCTTGCTCGTAGGACAAAAAACTGCATGTGACTCAACTCCATTTAGGACAGGGAAACAAATGCTAGCTCGCCTTACAAGAAACACACTCTGCTTTTGAGAAAAGAGCACTCTTCTACTTTACTGTGTTTCCTATAGGGCCAGAAC